>NC_133620.1:353914779-354214779 GCF_048593235.1 Sminthopsis crassicaudata
ATATTCAAATAACAGCCCTGAGTGAAACATTACAGTCAAATGAAGATCAATTTACCAAATTAGAGCTATATACACATTTTTCTGGAGTAGCTAAAATGAAGAGGAACACCATGAAACTGGCATAGATTTTGCAAAAACAAAAAACTAATTTAGTCAACAAGATTGTATGCCTACCAAAATAAGTGAATGATGGGTTTGAGACAATGCGATTGCCACTTGTAGGAAAGTGCTCTTTACTATCATCAGTATGCATGTTCCATGATGAACTTTGATGAGGTCAAAGAAAAGTTTTATGAAGACCTGGAGACCCTCATCATCAATGTGCCAAAAGAGGACAAGCATATCGTTCTGGGTGACTTCAATGCAAAAATAGGCACAGACTACCAGACATGGCAAGGAGTCAGAAGGAAGAATGGAGTCAGAAACAACAAAAGCAATGGCCACTTACTACTGAAGTATTGCACGGCTAATGACTTCTCATAATCAACATCATCTTCATTTATATAAACACAATAAAACTTCATGAATTCACCCTCACAGCAAACATTGGCATTTAATAGACCATGTGGTTGAAAGGAGAAGAGATAGGATGTGAAAGTGATGAAGGCAATGTGCAGTGTAGAGTGCTGGACTGAGTCATAGACTTATTGTCTTCCAAGCTGAATATTTACACTCAACAAAATTGTGACCCCAAGGCAAGACCAGAAAAAATGTCAACAAATTATTGCATTTCTCTAAGCAGCAACAATTCATTGCTGATTTGGAGGAAAAGTTGAGCCAATTCACAGGTGGCAACAGTGGAGCAGAAAAGAATGTGAAGCTTTCAGAGATAGAAGGAACACAGAAGGAGGAGGAGAGGATGAGGAGGAGGAAGAAGAAGAAGAGGAGGAGGAAGAAGAAGAAGAGGAGGAGGAGGAAAAGAAGAGGAGGAGGAAAAGAGGAGGAGGAGGGGGAAAAGAGGAGGAGGAGGGGGAGGAGGAGAAAGGAACAATCATATTTTTCAACTAAACTTGGCAGGTTGAGTCTCTAGAAGGCAACTGCAACTACTCACAGATTTCTGTTTGTCCTTTATTCTGGAAAAGGACCAATGACATCAAGCAGGATGATCCATTGACCTTACACCAAATAATCAAATTTGTATTTAACAGTCCTTTGTCCAGTTCAAATAAGAATGAAGTTTTTCAGATACCTCATTTAAGGATGATTTTCTTTAATCCTCATCACCCTAAAAGGTAAATGTTATTATTAGCTCCATCTTACAGAAGAGGAAACTGAAGCAAACAGAGGTTAAATGATTAGTTGAGGGTGACACACCTGATAAATATCTGAGATTGTATTTGAACTCAGATCTTCCTAGCTCCAAGCCCAGAACTTTGTACTGCACTATTACCTGCCTGAAATAATCCCATTTCCATCATTTTCCTCCTTTTCCTATTATTACTTTATTTTTAACCTTCCTTTCTCTTTCCCCCTCTTCAAATCCTCAAAACAGAATCAATTAACCCCCAGGTACTCTGTTGTTGTTGTTTTTTTGTTTGTTTGTTTGTTTAATTCCTCAATACCTTTTGAAAACATTAAATGTTTGTTTCTTCTTTTTCTATTAGAATATTAGCACCATATCATTTGTGTAATTTTACACATCCTTTCAATTGCTTGAATAAATTTATCTTTCTAGGTTTTTCTTTACTCTAGTGTTTGTACTGCATTTAAACTACACTTCATTAAAGATTCATTTTCCCTCCCCACAGGATTATAATCAGCTTCAAGGGGTAAATCATTCTTGGTATACTCATCTTAATCTGTCTTATTCCTTTTGAAATGTTTTATTTCAAGAGTTCTTATTTGTAATTGGAGGGACTAATAAGATCTTATGTAATCCTGAATTGGTTCTTTGGTACTTTAACTCTTTTCTGGGTACTTGTAATATTTTTTTTTTCTTTGATGTGAAAGTCCTGGATCTTTGTTACAACATTCTTGTACTTTTCCTTTTGAAATTATTTCATAAAGTAATTGGTGAATTTGTGGTATCTTTATTTTGTATTCTAGTTCTAATAGGTTTAGGAAGTTTTCATTTATGCTTTTCTTGAACTTAAAGTCTTGACTTTTTTTGAATAATAGCTTTGAAAACTTTGGATGGAAAATACCATCTGCATCCATAGAGAGAACTATGGAGACTGAATACAGATAGAAGCATAGTATTTTACATTTCTTTTTTTTGTTTTGTTTTCTTGTGATTTTTTTCCCCTTTTGTTCTGATTTTTCTTCATATAGAAATGTTAAAAATGAACATACATATGTAATCTAAAAATTAATTAAATAAAAACTTAAAAAATAGTTTTGGGGGAGTCCAATGATTCTTAAATTATTTTTCCTTTTTCTATTTTTTGGGTCAGTTGTTTTTTGATAGCAAATATTTTATATTTTATTCTATTTTTTCAGTCTTCTGATTTATTTTATTTTATTATTATGATTTTGTTTTAATATTTATTTTACCAGGGAGTTATTGATTCCTTTTTGATCCATTTAATTTTCAAGGAGGCTGTTATTTAGATAAGGTATACCACTTTCTGTTCTAAGCTACATATTCTTCCAATTCTTTCCTTTAGAGCTTTTATTTAATTTTTCATTTTCATTTTCTTCTCATTCATTTTTCTACTTTTTAAATTGTAATCCTTATGGGAAACAATTTCCCCCTATAAGCCTTTATTTATGGTAAGTTCAACATCAATCTGTCCTTCTGAATTGGAAATTGGAGCATCCCTGCAGATATAATTCCTATCATGGTCAGTTTCACCTTCTATTTAGTCATCTTTCCAGTCTTAGTTCCTGAAGTGGGGCTTGTTGCCAAGACCAGGCTCTACCTCCCTGTCCCCTGCCCCCTTCCCCTGCACTTTTGGATGAGGTAGTCAGCTCAGCTTGATCTGGATCTGGGGTCATCTGGATTTCTGTACAGAGCTCTACTTCCTATCATAGTGCCTCCCCTCCCTGGAAGTTTGAGGCTTTCACGGGATCTTCCAAATCTTCTCTGTTGTCTCAAGATAGAATGCTATTTACTTTAGATTGCTAGGGAATCCACTGATCACTGGTGCTCCTTTCAGTGTTCATGCTGTAGGTTTCCAACCACTTTGGGGCTTATTTTTACTCTTATTTCCCCTAGAGAAAGTGCTTTGTAGGCTACAAATGTCTTTGGTCTGTCTCTGATTATACTGGGAGACTGACAGATTATTTGTTTGTGCTAATGCCAACCTTGCTGGTGGCCCTCTTTTCTATTACCTATGGGCTTCTGGTTGATTTTTTTGTGTGCAGTTCTAGGTTAGGAAAAATAACTTAGTTTTTCATTTGATTTCTTAATAGCTATTTGGTCTAGTGCAACTTTTTTGGCTTTTGCTGGCAGGGATACATGAGAATTGGTCAGTTTGCTTTTATTTAGGCAGATATCCTATTCTCCCATCACAGTTCTTAAACACTCATGCACTCAACATCCTTTTTGGAGAGCCCAAGTATACTATAGCTGGTGGGCTTGAATATAAAGTTTCACAAATTCATTAATTAAACTATTTTATGAAGTTCTCAGGGATGACCTAATGCTTTTAAAGGCTTGTCCCAACCAGAAACAAGTAGAAAAAATGCAAGTGGAAAACTAACCCAGCAGTTAGCCCAATACTACTAGTCTGAAGCCAGACTAATAGAAGCTAGAAACCTTTGTCAATCTCTAACTCAAGTGCCTCCGTGATTTGCCCTAAGTTTGTTGCTTTGGGTTTGCCTGTCCCCTCAATAGGAACTAGGTTGGTAGCATTTTAATTCTTCTGCCACCTCAGATTCTTAAGAAGAAATTCTATTTTGACTCTTACCTGAGGGATTCTAGTTTAGAGAAAGGGGGGATGAAGTTTATTTAAGGTACACAGAATACATATTGAGGCACACTTTTTATTCTGTTTTTCTTCCTCTCTTCAACAGAGTTCATGTGGAAATAGGTTTTGCATAACTTCAGTGGGTGGGGAAAAGGTGAAAGGAAGAAGAGAATTTGGAATGAAAACAAAATGTTTAAAAAATTTCTAATAAAAAAGTGCTCAGAATACAAACACGAATCAAATATGAAACAGTTTTCATTCCATACAGAAAGGGAACACTAAACAATAAAGAATCATTGAATAATCACAATCAGCAAATAAGTCTGATAACTCCTTGGGACATTTGCAAAAGAGCTGCTTATTAGCTGTTTTACACTTCACCTGCACTGAGTTTAACTTGATCCCTGCCAAGAGGGCTCTTTGCTTTCTCTGTGATGACTGTATTTTAGTCAGTCTTCCTTTGCCTCAGCTACTATTGCTGCAGTTGCTGCGTTGCTCAGACTTGAAGACCAAAGTTGTTGGGGGCCTTTCAATGTCTCACAAGAACCAGTACTAAAAGAAAGATGACACAAACAGAAGTTGGTCCCATCTCAGGCTGTCTTTCTGAGAAGGCCACAAGTTCATAGATCAACCTCAATGAGCCTTCCAGAGCTCAGAGAATCCTCCTCACATATCATGATCAGCAGAAAGGAGGCTTCTCAAGGTTGATGATTACTAAATCTTTAGGATTCTGAATCAGCAACCAATGAAATGAATTGTCATGACTGAAAAAAAGGGCCCCTCTGCCATGTATCTCCAAGATACATGGCAATAGAAATAAATACAATAGAAATAAAGCAAATAACAAAATCTATAGAAAAGCATGAAAGAAAGGAAGGGAGAAAATAAGCTTTCTTTCTCAAGTGGAAATTTTAATCTCAAATGAGCTCCTAGAGCACTTGGATCCCAAAAACAGATTAGAGATTTGGAATTAACAGAAAGTCATCAATTCACCATCAGCTGAGAAATCAATAGTCTTGAGTTAACCGTTCTGCATAAGTCTAGCACATTTGCCAAGCCATCACTTTTGTCCATTATATTCCTGCAGTGGCTAACCCTTTGCAGGACTGCTCATCCACTTTGGTGTCTACCTAACTCTCACCTGTGGTCCCAAGAAGTTGTAGCATATTCAGGGGCCATATCCTGGTAAAATTATCTAGGCAGATGAGTTAAACCAGGCTGAGAGTAAATAATAGCTTTCAAAACCATTGGTGAGTTAATGGGATGTCTACCCCAAGCAAGTAAAGACTTTCCCCTGTAAAAAATGGGCAGATGAAAACAGTTTGTTCCAACAGCCATGAAGGAGATTGAAGCAGGTGTTCTGAAGCACTTAGAGCTTGGAGAGACATTGAAGATCCCCAAGGTCATCTACTATATCCCTGGACAACATCAGTCATTTTGATTTTTGTCTTGTGCTAGACTTCCCTGATTCTGGAAAAGAGAATGAAACCGATAACTTTGTGCAATTCTGCCTCACTTAAATCCAATCCACTCATAAGTTGACATTACCCCATGATGTCATTGATCTTCTGAAAATAAAGGATAAACAAATGAGGAGCTAGGTGGTACAGTGGATAAAGTGGTGGCCCTGATGTTAGGAGGAGTTGAGTACAAATCCAACCTCTAATACTTGCTGGCTATGTTTAGAATTTTGCAAAAATGAACAAATTTCTGTATTTTTATATGAAATTATGTTAAGTATACTTCAAATCTGCTTAACTGTAATAATTGATTTTTGTTAGATGTTTCAATAATCCCTTTGTTCTCAATACTTGGATTTTTATTTCAAAGTTTGTCTTTTAAGTCTTTTTGAGTATAGATTTGGAAAAAGGGGAAACCATTAAGCTCCAGCAGTGTACATTAGAGATAGATTTTTTTTCTTTATAGGAGGAGAAAGCTGGGAAGTGTTTTTCTTCTGTCATCCTTTAATTGGGTCCAAATGTTGTGTTTTACACTGTTTGACTTAGGACATGGGATTCCCATAGGTCAATGGGGATAGTACTAACTCTCTAACAGTGAAGAATTAAGAACTAGCTATTGTATTCTTAGCCTCATCATCTATTCTGGGCTAGGTCTGATTCATACATACCTCTGGTAGTTTGGTTCTGATATTGAAATGAAATGAGGCAGCCATAGCATGTTCAATAATAAAAGAAGACTTATTTATCGATAACGAAGTTCCTCTGCCTATAGGCTAAATACTGTGGTCCACTAGCCAAGTACCAGAGAGAAACCAAAGTACCTAGTTTTTACTGGGAATCAGGAAATAATTATGTCTCTATGCCAATTAAGTCTGGGGGATAGTTTTAAACAATTTAAGAAAAAAATTACCCTAATTTGCATGAGAAAGACAGAATTAGATATTGCTCCTACTACATTATCCATAACAAGATTGTTTTAAGCTGTAAATATAAATTTAATTCTAGATACATGAATTCTGTGCATTTGTCAGTAATTTACCATGAAATTATTCACTTAGAAAATATTAACTATAAATGGTAGGAAAAGTGTACAAGAGAGTCTGATTGAATCTGCTACCTGTAGAAAGCCCTGAAAACCCCAATATTAAGTCAGTTTATCACCTGCTTTCTGCTTAGTTTGTGATGATACATTTTTCTGGTTCTTCTAACTCTCTAACTGCTCTTTTTCTGTTTTGTGGTTTTTGGCTTTTCACTTTCTTTCCAAAGCATTGAAATTTCCCAGGATTTGTCCTTGGTTCTCTGTGGTGACTGTTAGCACCCTGGGTACTTTAGAATCAGCTTGAGTCAGGATAAGGAAGTCTTTATTCTTGGTCTTTAGCAGTAGAAGTGAAGAGAGTGGACGAGTAGGATCTCTGCGACCTTATTTCGTCATCCTCTAGAAGAAGTGACCCTGGCTAGTCTCCCTGCACTTCCTAGTCCCTCCCACAATTGTCTGTATACACCAAACGATTGAGCCAGCACAGGATAGTGGGAAGGGCCATTTTCCAAGCATATTCTTATAGAGTATTGTCCAATCAGTAATTAGCCTCAAGTGCTCGATTGTCCAACTGCACTAACTCAAGAGTGTTAGCCCTTTACATCTCCCGCTTTTTTTTCGTTTTAGAACACAGATGATCATGCCCCCCTTGACATCTCAGGAAGGGAGATGAAAAGCACCAAAGGAAAGTGGGGATTGCTAGTGGATTTGTGGGCTGAAGGATCCCATTAAAAACAGGTATGCACAAACTCATCAGCATGGGAGGTATTTCACAAGCACATAGCAATAACGCAGAGGCTATTAGTGATGATTCCCCCACAGCCAGTGCAGACTCGATGTGGTGTAACAAACAGGAATTGTACATGCAAGTAGTGATATAACAAAGAATATAAATCTACATGGTGTTGTAAAGGATTTCCAGAAGTCCTAGAAGGAGGGTATGTAAACAACAGTCACACATACACCTTCTTCAGCAGCCAAGAGATAGTCCAAAACCAATCTATTGTCCATTGCTTCACATGTCAGGGAATTCAATGATCCTCACAAGTTTTTGAAGTCCTGCAAGAGTCTTTTTATGTGTTAGGGAATCCAATGATTCCTGAAGATTTTGAAGTCCTGCAACAGTTTTATCATGTCTCAGAGAATTCAATGATTCCTAAGGGTTTAGAAGTCCTACAATAGTCTTATGATGTCTCAGAGAATCCAATGATTCCTGAGGGTTTTGAAGTCCTACAATTCTTGATGTCCAGGAGTCAAACGCCATAACTGCCAGGTTCTTTTAGTGGTGGGCACAATCAGCAATGGAACCATCCGATGTTTCTTGGGTCTTCTTCTTCACTTCAAGGGTCTGTTCCTTCTCTCTCCAATGGACAAGGTGAATACGGCTCATTGGCACCCATCTGATTCCTTCTCCATCTCTAGAGATACAAGCAAACCCTCTCCCCCAAACAGTTAACCTATCTGGTCCCTTCCATTCACCCCTTTCTGGGTCTCTCCACATCGTCTGGTGATTATCTAAAGATAGTGGAGCTGCAAGCACTGGACACTGCCCTTCTGATGGGTTATAAAACCTGTCTGCTGGAGCCAGTGCATCTTTGTCAAAAATCGAGAAGTTAATAGTATAAAAAGCTAGATTTAGAAGTTCTCTAGGGTTACCTGTGGCTCCCCCTTTCTTTTGTTTTTGGAAGATCATCTTAATGTCTCTGTTTCTCCTCTTCTACTATTGCCTGTCCTTGAGGATTTAAAGGTTTACCAGTGGTGTGTAAAATCTTATACTGTGCACAAAGTACAAAATGTTTAGAAGTATATGTAGGTCCATTGTCTATTTTTATTGCTTGTGGCACACCCATAATTGCAAATGCTTGTATGAGGAATTCAGTGACCACTCCGGCTGTCTCTTTTGCTGCTGGTACTGCAAAAGTGAATCCTGAAAAGGTGTCTACCACAACATGGATAAAAGACAGATAGACGATCAAAAGATTTATAATGGGTCATATCCCTTTGCCAAATTTCATTAGGTCTCGAACCATGAGGGTTCTTCCCTGAAGGGAATGTAGGAGCGTGGAAAGGAATGCAAGCTATGCTCCTAGCTTCCTCTCTTGTTATTCCAAATTGTAAGCGTAAAGCTCGAGCAGTCTGATGATATTTAGAATGAGATTCTTGGGCTTCTTGAAACAAAGGAGTACTGCTCAACATAGTTAGAAGGCTATCTGCCTTTGAATTACCATCAAAATAGGACCTGGAAGTTCACTATGAGAGTGGACATGCAAGGTATAAATCTTACCTGGATGCTTTCTCACTTGCTCTTGAAGTTCCTTAAAGAGTTGAGTATATATATGTATTATTTGGGCTGTGGCAATTCTTTGTACCACACCTACTGAATAGGCCAAATCAAATATTATATTTATATCTCCTGGATAATAAGTAAGAGCTAGAATGATTGCATACAATTCATTCTGCTGAGTGGACTGAAAAGGAGTTTTGTCTGCTCTCTTTATAATTAAGTCATGAGAGTATACAGCACAAATATTATGTTTGGATGCATCTGTAAAGATAGTCCTTTAAGAGGAACTTTAGAAATCTTTTCTTCAAGAATCCATTGCCAATTATGTAATAGTCTAGTTATCTTTAATGGAAACCCGTGTGTAAAATTTGGAGCCATGGCTAATAAAATTTGCCACTCTGGGATGGCTTCACAGCATACATTAATTTGTGCATTGGTATAAAAGGTGTACATCTTATCAGGTCTTATCCCATATAATTGTACTGCTCGCTTAATGGCCTTTAATAAAATTCTAGCCACAAGCACTGGGTAAGGAATAAGACTTTGTTCTGGTTGTTCTGGGAGGTTCGCCCACTCTATCACACTGTCTCCTTGATGAAGGACTGCTGTGGATGCCTCTTGTGTAGCAAAAACTGATATTTCCAAGGGTTTTTGAGTGACTCTTTTAACCACATTGGATAAAGCCAGTTAAACTTCTCTCAAAGCCTCTTGAGCTTCTTTTGTAAGCTGGCATGGTGAATTTAAAGCACTGTCTCTCTTTAAAATGTCATATAATGGTTGCAATTGATAGGTAGTCAAGCCTAACACTGGATGCATCCATTGGATATCTCCTATCAATTTCTGAAAGTCATTTAAGGTATTTAGCTTCTCTTTTCTTAAGGAAAGTTTTTGTACTGTAAGTACCTTAGGGTATACTTCATATCCTAAATATTGAAAAGGAGCATGTCTTTGAATTTTTTCTGGAGTTATGTGCAATTTGTAGTTCCTTAGTGTTTCCATGGTCTTTTGTAGACATGCTTCTAACATTGATTCCTCAGGTGCACATCCTAATATATCATCTATGTAATGTAATAACATTACTTTTGGAAATGCTTTTCTTACTGGAGTAAGAGCAGCAGCAGCAACATACATTTGGCACATAGTAGGGCTGTTTTTCATTCCTTGTGGCAAAACTGTCCATTCCTATCTTTTATAAGGCTCAGCTAAGTTAACTCTGGGCACTGAAAAGGCAAAACTTTTCATATCCTCCTTATCTAGAGGGATAGAATAGAAACAATCCTTAATGTCTATAACCAACAGAGGCCATTCTCTAGGCAACTGAGTAGGAGATGGAAGTCCAGGTTGAAGAATTCCCATAGTTTCCATCTGTTCCTTTACCTTTTTTAAATCAGTCAACATCCTCCATTTTCCAGATTTCTTCTTTACAACAAATACTGGGGAATTCCAAGGACTTAGAGAAGGTTGTAAGTGTCCTTGGTCAAGTTGCTCCTGAATTTTATCACTACCTAAGGGCCACTGTTCTCTCCACACTAGTGTATCAGTTTTCCATTGGATAGGAACAGGTGAAAGTGTTGGCAGGCCTTCAATAGCAGCCCTGCCTAAAAAATTGAAGTACTCATTTTTAATCCTAATTGTTGTAAAATGTGCCTTCCCCACAGATTGATAGGGATTTTTTTCAACTATAAAAGGAGTAAAAACTCATTTCATCTTTAAATATCCATCTCAAAGGGGTAGCACTAACTTCAGCTGCTATTGATCCTCCTACACCAGACATGCAGGTGTCTGCCTTAATCTTTGGCCAGTGACTAGGCCAGTTGGCACCTCTAATGACGATCTGCACCAGTGTCTACCAAACCTTCTAATGGTATGCTATTTATATAGATAATGAGCATAGATCAGTCAGCTGTCATAGCTGCTGTCCAGTATATTCCTGGATTTTGCTGCTTGGAGTCAGAATCTGGGCAACTATCATCAGATTGCTTATTAGGAGTCTGTATCAGTAAACCTGATGCAACTACTTCTCCTGGTTGATAAGTCACACATTGTCTACCTGTATTAGTGACTGGGATATTATCTACACATTCCCCAGTTTCCCACATCAGTGTATGGATGGTCACTGTTTTGTAAGCACACTCAAGAGGTGAAATGGTCAAGCCTACTGTGCCTGGAGGCAAGGGATCCATAGGCTGGAAAGGAACAGATTTCACCTCTCCAGGGGGTATCTCAGTTGTCCCAGCTGCAAACAACTCTATTCTCACCAATTGTAATCCCTTTCTCCCATCAGGTTGCTTTCTGCCTGATTGGTTGTATAACCCCTTTCTCCCATCAGATGGCTTCCTGGCTTATTGGTTATGTCGAGATACTGAACTTCTAGGCACTCTCTGGGTATAGCATCAGCTGCCATCATGCCCCAAGTATTTTTTGCCTTGGGCTCTGGAGCTGGGCCCCTCATCCCGTTTCCCTGAATCATTCTACATTCTAATGCCCAATGGAAGCCTCTGTTGCATTTTGGACATGGGGTATTGGGTCTTGTTCTCCCACCCTGTTTTCTCATTCTGTCTCTATGACAACATTGAGCTTTCAGATGCCCTACTTTACCACATTGAAAACATTGACAAGTCTCTCTGGAAGTCCCTTGCCAAAAGGGACCCTCACTTCCCATGTTGGGATGTTGGGAAGTCTGTATCATAGCCTGGCTATAAAAGATATTTGTGCCCACTGTGCCGCAGCATCTTATGGGCTCCTCTAAAGGAGCATCCTGGCATAGTCCTAATATAATCCTTCTACAAACCTCATTAGCATTTTCTTTAGCAAATTGCGTTATCATAATGTCTGTTACTACATTTTTACCATTAGTTCCTATGACAGCTGTCTGCAAACATCCCACAAAATCAGCAAAGGGTTCATTTGGCCCTTGTGTTATTTTTGTGAAGGCCTCACCCTTGTCGTTTTTACCAGGGAGAAAAGCCCATGCTTTGATAGCAGCAGTAGCAATTTGCTCATATGCTGCTATGGAGCAATTAATCTGTACTGAAATGTCTGCATAAGAACCTACACCTGATAGTTGGTCATAGGTGATTGGAGGATTAACTCCACTATGACTATTTTGTTGGGTTTGTATCCTACAGAGCTCACTATATTCAGAAAGCCACAAGTTTTGTCCTTGCTATAGATTTCCAGTCCCTAGGGGTTAAGATTTCATAAGCCAAATTCTGTAACAACATCTTAACATAAGCTGCTGTAGCCCCATAAAGAGAGCAAGTCTTTTTCAGGTCTTTGAGGATTTCTATATCAAAAAGAGTGTATGTTCTACTTTCTTGACCTGAAGAGGTAAACTGTTGAATCATGGGATACATACTGATTTTCAAATCAGCTAAATACTGCCCTTCTTCTGTGGCTTTAAGTAATGTGTTTTGCAATTTAGTCATGGGAGGGGGTGATTGCTGGGGGGGAGGTTCTGGTGATATCACTGCCCCTCCCACTACTCCTTCTCCCTCCATTCCTGAAGGTGAAGTTGATCTGGGCATGTCAAGAACCAGTTCTGGTTTAGGTAGGGTTGAAGCTGCCTGGTCAGAAGGAGAATCACCACATCCTTCAATACACCTTTCATCCCCACTTAACTCCACATGCCCTCTAGTGATATTGGTATTAATCCATTCATTGTCTTCCTCTTTTTCTTCACACTTCCTTATCTGGCTATTCTTAAAACTTTTCTTTTTTCTATAATTTGCAGAATTCTTTAAGGCCAATTGTATTATGTTGTATATATAGAATGTTTCCTTGGAAATTGAATGAGGACCTTTATCATTGTAGTATTCATAAAGTTATTGTCCTTCCAGCTTCCAATTATCTAGCTCTATTTTTCCTTCCTTTAAGAACCAAGGGGATGTGTTTCTAATGTACCCAAGAGTCTAGTGATCTTCAACAAAGTTATAATTAAGCCTTGTCCCTTGATCATCTTAAGCATGCTTTCTATAGCGTCCCCTTGGGGTGGGGGTGGGGCTGTGGCTGTGACTGGGGAGAATCTTTTCCTAATATCTGTCCCATTTCAGCTAGAAAAGGTTATTAGTTTAGTCCTTAACAAAGCAAGTTCCCTGTTTGTCTATTAAAATATTCACTCTATTTTCCGAGGGCTTCTTCAGTGAAATTAGGATCCTTGGACCTGCGTTGGGCACCAAACGTGGTGACTGTGTTAGCTCCCTGGGTACCTTAGAATCAGCTGGAGTCAAGATAAGCAAAAGTCTTTATTTTTGGTCTTCAGTGTTAGAAGTGAAGAGAATGGATGCTTGGTAGCAGCTTGCTCTGCTACCTCACCTCGGTGTCCTCTTAAAGAAGTGAACCTAGCTAGTCTCCCGGAACCTCCTAGTCCCTCTCACAATTCTCTGTATATACCAAATGATTGGGCTAGCACAGGATAGTGGGAAGGGCCATTTTCCAATCATATTCTTAGAGAGTATTGTCCAATCAATAATTAGCCTCAAGTGCTCGATTGTCTGACCCCAGAGTTTCAGCCCTTCACAGTTCTCTTCTTTTCTCTCTGTGTTACTTCCCTTTTTACCTCATTCACTCCTATAACTTCAGAAGTTGTTTGGTTGATTGTTGTCCTTGTTCTTAAAAAGGACCAAAATGACATCATTGTGTTGGGATCAAGGTAGAGTGTGTACAGCTGTGACTTATCAGACTAATAAGAATATGGAAGGCTCTACCTCAGGTTGAGCATAAGTAGTCCATGTGAACTTTTGGAGTTGAAAGATCTCTAAATGTGTGCATTTCAAGTTTCCTTTGAGCTATTGCAATTTTGCTTTGCTCATAGAGCACATTGTCTTCTATGATGTGGGCATGCAATGTGTTTTTTGCCAATATCTCCCATGTCATACAATCTATTCCACAATTCTTCAGAAAGATCTTGAGATTGTTCTTGTATGAATTCCTCTGACCTCTGGGTGGACACTTGCCTTGTGTGAATTCTCCATAAAAAAAAATAGTCTTTTAGGCAAAGTAATTTTAGCATTTGAACAACATAGTCAGTCTATTGTATTTGCATTCTCTGTAGTAGAGTTTGAATGCTGGGCAATTCAGTTCTAGAAAGGAGCTCAATCTCCAGAACCTTATATTGCCCGATGAGCTTCAGAATCTTTCTACGACAATTCAAATGGAAGTGATTTCATTTCTTGGCATGGTGCTGGTATGTTGTCCAGGTTTTACAGGCATATAATAATGAAATCAGCACGACAGCTTTGTAGACTTTCAGTTTGGTAGGCAGCCTAATACCTCTTCTCTTTTACACTTTTCTTCAGAGCCACTGAACTAGTTCTGGCAGTGCATACCTCCACCACAGCATCTATGAGCACATCCCTGGAAAGTATGCTGCCAAGGTAAGTGAATTTATCTACAGCATTCGTAATTTCTCTATTTTCTGTAACTGATGGCTCCATGCATCAATGGTGTGGTGCTGGATGGTGAAGAACCTGTGTTTTCTTTGAGTTAATTGTCAGGCCAAAATTAGAACAAATAGTAGAAAACCAATCCATACTTTTGTATCTCAGCCTGGGAGTACAGCAACTTTTTTGTTTTGATTTGTGGTCTTTTCAAGTTAAGTTTACCTTCAGTGCGGTAGCTGATCTTGATTCCATTTTTGTCCTCTTTGAAAGCATCTGAAAATGCTACTGAAAATATCATGCTGAAAAACCCAGGAGGAAGCCCATAGCCCTTGCTTCCTTCTCTTGTTGAATAAGAAAATATGAAAGTATTTGTCCTTTATCCAGAACCCCTGCAAGCAGTCATCATTGAACCGGAGTACAATACTGATGAAATTCTCTGAGCAACCAAAATTTGCCATGATCCTCCACAAGCCCTCACAGCTGATGATATCAAAGATGGCCAGATCGAGAAATGTGTGCAGACCTTTGTTCTGCTCCTGGCATTTCTCCTGGAGTTGTCAGATTGTCAGGTAACATATTGACCATTTCTGGACCCTTTCAGAAGCCACACTTCAAGGTGCCAAAAGAGGACAAGCTTCAACTATTACTTTTGTGCTGATGATTCTCAGATCTGTAGCTTTAGTCTTTTTTTTTTGTATAGCTTTTTATTTACCAGATATATGCATGGGTAATTTTACAACATTGACAATTGCCAAACCTTTTGTTCTAATTTTTTCCCTTCTTCTCCCCACCCCCACAGATGGCAGGTTGACTAATACATGTTAAATATGTTAAAATATAAGTTAAATACAATATATGTATACATGTCCAAACAGTTATTTTGCTGTACAAAAAGAATCAGACTTTGAAATGTTTGTACCTTTAGTCTTAATCTCTCTTCTAAATTCCAGAAGAATATATAATCTTCACCAGGATGTCCTACTTCTTTTTAAACTCATATTCAACATTTCTAAAACTAAGCTATCTTTTCCTTTTAATGCTCCCCCCAGCCTCTAGGGCTGCTTTCTAAACTCCTGATGGAATTTAAAGAATAGGTTTCTAAAGAGAGCTCTCTAGGGAAACCTGAAGGAGTGTATTTCTTATACTAGTATGGATGAGACCCATGTTCTTCACAATGATAATCAGTCAGATGTAATTAGTTGTGATTTTGGGTATACTTTTTATAAAGAATAGTTTAATTAGTAAGGTAGTTTAATAAGAACATTTGGTACATAAAAACCTGTACAGATACACAGAATCCAGAGGAAGAGTGGACTGGTTGTAAGGAAAATAGGATATATATGGGGCAAAGGTGTAAATTCACACCACCTGACTTTTGGATTACATAGACAGCATTATTTTTTGATACAAGGGGTCTAGGTTCCTTTTAGTTGCTTCCTTGAGTGGTTATCTTTCAGTAGCTATGTCCATTTTTATCCTTAGCTTGTTTCTTTCTGCTCTTAGCTAGATGCCTTGTCTCTTCTCTCCAGTGACATGATTAATGGGGATGGGAGCGGGGGTAGGGAGTACGAGGATGGGGGGTAAGGGAGTGGGTAAGAGGGAAAAGGAAGAAATTCTCTCCTTATTTGAAAGAGTGATTCCCTCTGAATCTGCAATGACTCTTTGAGAGATGACTAGCCTTGGTCTACTACTGGAAATCCTTTGTTATATAAATTCTCCAGGGATGTAGTTAAGCTTGTTTGATTAGCCTATTGGCTGTTTCCTTCTTGATCCAATTTGCACTTTGTAGAGAAATCACAATACTAAACTATCTTATTCAGACATTTAGAACTTTATCACTGTGACTCTTATACTGAACATCTTGTAATTAATTGGAATAATTGGAGTAGAGATGTAACCCTATCCTTACATTCTTCTGACTTTTCTTATATATGGCACAACTGTTCATCCACTGTCCCATGTTCAAAACTCTAATATTATCTTTGACCGTACACTTTACTTCACCTTCCAGATACAGTTGCCAATTTTGTCAATTTTATTTCTGTATTTATTTCCAGATCCTGTCTTTTCCTATTTTGTTCTCTTTTAGTGAAAGTCTTTATATCTTACTTACCGTTATTGAAATGAGCACCAAAACAGACTTTTTACATCCAATTCAACATCAATCTTTCTCTAATCCTTCACATTACTTTCAGACTAATCTTTATGCATATAAAAGAGTCAATCATATCATTCCCACCTAAATTATAGTATACTATGATCTGTCCAAAAAATTATTAATAATGCATTCTTATGTTTTAAGTAAAACCCTGTCAGAAACCATTTTTATTAACATAACATTATTTTCCTCTTCCTTTTGATGTTGGTTGTAATGCTAGTAATAATATAAGACTTGGATATGTAAAATGAATCCCTTTGTTCCCTGAACTGCCTCAGGAGATACAACTCCTCAACTCCAATTCTGAATTCCCTAAACCTCAAACCAAAACCATTATTCATCTGAGTATTTTCATCAGCAAATATAGTAGAATCTAGAAAAGAGGTGTGGGAGGGGAAAGGTCTGAAAGAAGGAGGGAAAATTACTAACTCATGGACCCATTAAGTGGACTTCCAAGAGTAAAGATATTGAGAGTAAACATTCAGACACATAGATGTCCATAGTAATAAATTACAACTTCACCAGTCCCAGGTATGTAAATTGAACCTCAATGATGGAGGTGAGTTAATCCTAACTTTCACTTCAACCCTATTATAATACATAATCCAGAACGCCAATCCTAATTCCAATCCACATCCTAGAGAAGTAGATCCAGTGGCTAAAGATTTAGTAAATCTGAGAAGAGAACCCAGACTTATTCATAGCTTACATTGAAGCAAGAGGATGCTTGTATCTACTAAGTCGTTGAGTAACAGTAAAATCAGGAAACTTGTTGGGGTAATGGGAACAATTTAGGGTCATTTTCAGGGGGAGATGATTTTTGCTTTGACAGCCATTATCCAGATTGGGTCAGCACCTCTAACCTTACTTCCTTCCCTACAGGTTTTGTTTAACTTCACAGAGCTTCAAGGATTTGTTCTATCTGTTCCTATCTGTCATGTTGGGTCTTGGACACTATCCTGAGAATCCATTCATATTCCTTTCTTTGATGCTCTTAAGTGCCAAAAGCTGATCCCAGTCGGAGCTCTCACCTTCCTTTCTACTAACCCACAACACATCCTCCCAAGAGCCAGACGCCCTAGATAGGGAGGATAACAAGTCTCCAGTCCCCCCTTGCCCAGGCCCTTTCCCCGCCCAAAGAGGCCCCTTTCCCTCCCCTTCTCTCCAGTTAGACTGGGCTGACATCAGAGGGTGTTCCCCTGGAAAAGAAATTCTGAGTTACCCGGCCCAAGGCCCAGCTCCAGGCAGCCCCTAGCTAGTCCCTGTTCCCCACCCCAGTCTGCTCAAGTGCCCAGATCTATACATTAGTTTGCTGAGACCAGCGGCCTTAGCCTGAGCCCCCCAAACTCCGGGCACCGAAACCAAATTCCCTGTTCTCAGACCCACTAAGGCAGCTCCAGTTCCCCCACTTCCAAGGAGGAAACGGGGTGACCAGGGACAGAGCAACGAGGAGTCCGGGAACCTGCGAGGCAACGGCTAGATAGTACAAGGGTCCAGGGCTGCTGAGACTGGGGAACTGATTACAATTTCCAGGCTTCCAGGGGGAGCTGTCCAGCGAGTCGGGGTGCCTCGCCTTGAAGGGGGTCAAAGTTTTGGCGGGGCAGGAAGAGAAGAAGAGGCCACGGGGTGGGGAGGGGAAGCTGACTCCCCTCTAGCCGTCCGGTCCAGGGCGTCCCCCGCCCCCCACGTGTCCGCAGCTGCCCCAGCCCCTCGGAGGAAACGGCGCCGCTTCCTGCGGCTCCGGCCGGGGATATAGGCGTCCAGCTCCCCCCGCCCTGGTCCCGGCTCTGGGTCCGCCAGCTGTCTCCCTGCTTCGGCTACACCATGGCCTCAATCGGGACCGGCCGCTCCGCTTCTCATCTCCCTGCGACCCCAGCCAGACTTCGAAGCCCGTTCTGGCTCCTCCTCCTGCTCTACTGTGAGTGAGATGCTTGTCGGGGCCAGGGGAAAGGGAGCCAGAAAGAAGGGCGAGGGAGAGAGGCAGGAGGAAGGATGGGTGTGAGGGACCGGGGTAGGGGAGAGAACACAACTTGGGGGGAGAAATGACTCTGGGTTGGGAGAACCATGTGTCTTGAATCCCTCCATCCAAGCCCCTCTCGAGGAAAGTCCTAGCACCGGACTGGAAAGTATAAGCAGATGTGCGGGCTGGAATGCCTATCAGAGGATGAATTTTGCGGGGGAGAAGTGGGGGTTCAAGGAAGCCACTGTGGCCTGACTTTTCCATGGGGCCTGTCCCAACCAATTCTTTCTTGGAGCTTGGAGAAACCATGTAAGAAGCAGTACTCTCCCCTACCCTAGCAAACTAGTCCCAAACCAGATTAACTTAGTCTTTCCAGAAGCTAAATAATGATAGCTTACACTTATATAACAGTTTGCCGAGTACTTGCTTTGAAGCAGCCCTTTTCAGGAAGGTATTGCCCCCATTTTGCGGAGAAAAAAAAAGGGGGGGGGTAAATGGAGGCTTTGAGAGTTTCAGTAACTTGGCCATTGCCAGCTAAGTGTTTGCCTTAGGTATCCATATCCTCCTTACGTGGAACTTCAACTTACCTAGGCATTCTGAAGTCAAGTCTACATCATATCACCCTTCACAGGTCCTCCCCTGTCATCCTTTCTCCTTTCCCTTCTCCACTCATTAATCCTTGCCCCTAACCTTTCTGCAGTCTCCCTTCGGGACTTGACTGAGGTTGATCCCCACGGTTTGCTCTCTCACTTCAGTTCATAGCTTCCTCTTCCCCCAGCTATTCTAAATACCCAAGGCTCTGATGCTCAGACAGTTCCTGATGTCAACAACACAGAAACCTCTAACTGGCAGAATGGTGAGTTGTCCAATGGAGTAAAGGGATCAATCCCAATCTATGCTTTCTGGGGGTATTCCTTTCAGATTCTAAATTGTTCTCTCTTTCTAGCTGCCCCACTTCCCTTCCCCAGTAAACATAATTATTGCTCTTCTACTTTGTTTCTCTTTCTCTCTGTGCTTTTTGTTATTTTAAGCTTTCTAACTTCCCAGCTATAATTGACTTAAGGAGTTCCTAAATTGACTTAAGGATTTTGAGATAATCCTGGGCTTCCATAGCATTTTGATGTTTGAAAAGAGGGAGAAGAGATACCCTTGGTGGGGAAAATGTTTATGTTTGTAAGAGAGGAAAAACACAAAGGTACACAGGTGTAAGAGACCTTTTGCATTTGTGCTTATAGAGGTGACCCCAGAACAGTCATATGCACTAACAGCCAGACAATGCTGGCTTTTCTATGAGGAACACATGGGAAACATCAGCAGAGAGGACTGGTGTGAATGGGACATGATCAGCAGGTAGGAGGCAGAGGTTGGGCTGGGAACTAGGCCATGGACCAGGGTTAATGGACCAGAACCTAAGGGGTGGGACCTACTCCTAAGGGCTGAATATTGTCTTAAGGAATATAAATGAGGGCAGGGCCCTGGGTCTGGGGTGGGACTGTGGCACAGGAGATGGCCTTTCCTCAACCCTTCATCCTTCTGATTCTTTTTTTTTTTTTTTTTTTTTTTTTTTTAAACCCATTTCCCACTCCTACAGGCCATACAGCGACTTACAATACTGCCTGGAGAAATTGGCAGAAATTTTCAAACAGGGTTTCCCCAATCCCTGGGCTGAGCAGATCATCTTCCAGAGCCACCAGATGTACTTTGCCAACTGCTCATTAGAGCGCCGGCCCCTCTTCTTTGACCCCCCAGAAGAGGTGCTGCTTGCACTGATCATTGCTCCCATCTGTCTCATTCCTTTCCTTGTCACTCTGGTGGTATGGCGGAGTAAGGACAGTGAGGTCCAAACATAAAATATCCCCATTCCTCATCAAAATATCTCTTCCAATTTACAATTCCTTCCCTTCCTTTGGACTCTATTCCATCACCCCCACCCCATCCTGCCCTCAACCACCCCCTGGGTAAGATCAATCTGAACTGCTGGTGGGAATGGGAGCAGAAAGGGAAAGACAGGTGGGGAAATGGGCTCTAGAATTACCATAATAAATAAATCAATTGTTGGGGGGGGTTTCCCTCTCGAAGTTCTCCATAAAGCTATGTGTCTTCTCTCTGTCTCTCTGGCATGGGGTAGCAAGGATGAAAGGAACCAGATGAAATCCACAGCTCTCTCATAAAGATTTTCCTGATACTTTCCTCTATTCCTGCTCCTTCCTCTGAGAGTAGAGCCTTTCCTGACACTGCTCCTAACCCAGCTCCAGGAAACATTCAGGAAACAACTCCCATCCGCCCTGGATAGGGAGATATGGTGGGGAGGGGGAAGGGAGAGTATAACATCCTTGCTTTCTTGGTCTTAGTTTCCTTTTTAGGACCTAAAGAGCCAGCCATCTTGAGATGACTCCAAGGAGATTCATCCAAAGAGGTCTCAGGACAGAGCACAGTATGTAATCGAGGCTCTCTCCCAATTACACTGAACTCCCTCCTGGTCTCTGTTCTTCTGTCCCCCTCTAAGCCAGAGGTATTGTCTACAATTCTGCACACCAAACTGCAGCCCGGCAACATGCTGCCCTCTGGTGTCCACACAAATCAAGGACACACAAAGGTGGACAGGACCAATGAAATAGCCCAAAGACGGTAGATCTGACTCTCATGTGCCTCATTTCGTAGTTTCCTCAGAATGGAATTACTGACTTTTTATGACCTGACATCCTCCCCACGAAGACACCTGTCCAATTCTTTGAACATGGGCCCTCCTTCAGGTATACATCTGCCCTTGGACACTCCTATTTGACACCCTGGGAGTCATCCAGTCCCCTCAAAATACACACTTTTCCTCTTTATGAGCAATATCTGTGCGCCCCAGGTATATTCCCTGGGACACACCTATTTGTACTGTAGGGCATACCTGTCCTTCCCATATTTGTCTCTGTTCTCATGGATGTACATCTCCTAAGACACACCCTCTCTTTTCCATAAACATGTCTTTCTGATATCTGGAATACATTTAGACTCCTTCAAGCATTCTCCTTTCTTCTTCATTAACATACATGTATTCAAATAACCTTTAAGAGTTATGAGACAGAGTCTTACAAAACAAAACAAAACAAACAACAACCAAAAAAAAACAAAACAAAAAAAAAAAACCCAAAAACCTTCAAGATGCCTGGGGAAAGAAACAGAGCACACTCTCCCCTCTTAGTCTCTTTGCCAATCAGTTCTCAAGGGAAAAAACACAAAGATACAAGCACTGGAGACATTCCTGGGACCTTTTAGACAATGCAGCATGCCTTTCCCGAGCTCTAGAGGCTTACCTAAATTTGACTTTTTCTTTGCAAACCATACATGGCAGAGATACACCTAAACAAGACTGAGGGCAGGGCAGCCCAGTTATCTGCAAGTAACCCAATATTCCTTTTTAAATTTCCTCTATACACTATTGCTAGGGCAGCACTATTACTTCCAATTTCATCTTGGACTTCTTTGGTAACTAGAGGGCAGCTTGGTGGCTCAGTGGATAGAGTGCTGGATCTGGAGTCAGGAAAACCTGAGGTTAATACCTCCTAGCTATGTGACCCTAAGAAAATCACTTAACTGCTGCCTGAATTCAATTTCCTTAACTGTAGAATAGGGATAAGCTATTGGATTATGATGGATTGGATAATGAAATAAAAAATTTGTTGTGAGGATAGAATGAAATAATATTTGTAAAGAGCTTTGCAAACCTTAAAGAGCTATATAAGTGCTTGCTATTATTAGTACAGTACTGGAAATGTCTGCGGTTCAAAATCCCATCTCTTTAACTTCTTTATAAGAGATATGTTTGGTTTCCTCTGGATGGGGGAAGAGTGGAGTGTGTGTGTATGTGGGGAATTTGTTCACACTAACAAGGACATGAACATCCTTTATCTCTATTTAGTTGCCACATTATTTATATCTATCTGTTGTCAACTGGCTATCTTTCCTCATATTATTCTGTCTCTATTTTTCATGTCTCAATGTTCCATAATCTTTTTTCTTCTTCCCAGAAAGGCTGGCTGAATGGTTGGTCATAATGATAAATTATTCCATTATTCCCTCAGCTCCTTTTTGTATTTTTAGGCTTCAGAGATGATACTTTGGGATCCTGCCCTTTTTTTGCTTGTATCTTTCCCACCCGGTGTAGAGGCTTGACTTTTAAGAGTCTTGCTTGCCAAGGGCTTTTCCTACTCCTTAGAAACAAAGTTCCTTGAATTGCTGTGTACTCATAATGAGAAGGCTGTTGTTAGTTGGCCCTTCCCCAATCCAGTCCAATCCAATCCAATAACCTTTTTTTAAAAAAAAATTTAAGGATACATTTTGTTTTTGCAGCAACTTCATTTCCAAATATATCCCTTTCCCCTCCCAGCAACTCATCACAAGGAATCTTTTATTAAAGAGAAAAAGAAAAAAAAATTTAGTGAAGTAAACTAAACAACATATCAACAGAACCTGACATTATATGCAATGTTCCAAACACATCATCTCTCATCTTTGCAAAGAAGTGGAGAAGGACATTTTCACATCTTTTCTCCAGTGCCAGACTTAGTATAATCTTGCAATGTCAAATTTGTTTGGGTTTGTATATTGTTTTATTCTTTCCATTTTCATTGTTGTTGCTGGGGTTCTGCTAATGTCATCCTATCTCAGTTCTTCATCTTCTCATAACAATGTAATATTCTGCCATCTTCTCATGACATAATATTTTATTATATTCCTGGACCATTCTTTGTTTAGACATTCCCAATGGAGGGATATCTACATTGTTTCCAGTTCTCTGCTAAAACAAAAATCCTTCTATGAAAACATGGTTATATATGAAAGTTTTCTATTTTAGACTTGGGGGGGGGACATATGACAGCAGTGGGATCTCTGCATCAAAGGATATGAACATTTTGGTCAATTTTAACATAATTCTAAATTCCTTTCCAGAAGGAATTCATCACTCCATCTGAAGTCTCTTCAGAATTGTTTCCATCTTTTTCATCTTTTTAATAAAGAGTATGAATGAAACCTTGAAAAAGTTTTGATTACAATTCTCTTAAACGATTTAGGGCTATCTTTCATATGATTGCTAATATTTTGCAATTCTTCTCGTGAGAATTGTTTGTTCATATCCTTTTGTTTATCCACTGGGATCAGGATCACAGTTTTAGAACTGAAAAGCAATCTAAGAGAATATTAAGTACAAGCCTCTTATTTTATAGATGAGGAAACTAGGTGCCAGAAATGTAAAGTGTCTTTGCCCAAGGTAAGTGGTATTGACAGGATTTAAACAGAAATACAGTTCCTCTTAATCCAAATCCTATGACATTTGCACTGTATGTACTATGTTGTCTGCATACTAATGAATGCCTCTTAGTCATATATCTATTGTCTGTGTATATTAGCTATTTTCTACTTTATATGCTGAATATTAGACCCTTGTCAGAGATATTTGATTCAAAGTTTTTTTTTCCAGTTAACCACATTTTATTCTATTGCATTGATTTTGTTAATGCAAAAGCTTTTAAAATTCTTTTTTAATGTTTTATCATCTCCATCCTTCTTTGATTAAAAACCCTCTACTCTTCTTTCTCCTAAACATTATTGTGAAGATTTCTGATCTCATTCTCTTCTAAATTTATTATATGATTATATCAGGTCACATATCTTTTTTGAGTTTATTGTGGTTTCTTCTTTGACTATGGTTAAACTCTTTCTAATTTCCCTGGAATTCTTATCAAATATGGAACTCTTCTCCAAGTTATTTATGTTCTAGATTTATTGAACAAACTAAATTATGGGATTCATTTTTTATGTCTTTTTTTAAAATAAAATTTACATTCCTATTTTCTAATCCGTACCAACTAATTGTGATAATTATTGCTTTTATAAAATGTAATTTCAGTTCTGGAAATCCTAGTCACCTTTCATTACAATTTGATCACTTTCTATGGGAAGTCTTTCTTGATTCCCTCAACTCAGAGTCTGACTTTCCTAAATTTTGTTGTTTCCTATGCTCAGTCAGTCATGTCAACTCTTTGTTGAACACCATTTGTGGTTTCCTTGGCACAGTTACCAGAGTGCTTTACCATTTTCTTCTCCAGTTAATTTTACACATGAGAAAATTGAAGTAAACAGGGTTCAGTAACTTGTCTAGGTCAAATAACTTTGTGTCCCAGGCCAGATTTAAACTCAGGAAGGTGAGTTTTCCTGACTCCAGACATTCTATCCAGCTAGCTATCTTGTAGTTATTCTGAATAAATTTATTATATGATGTACAGGTCTCAAACAATGTTTCTTCATAGTGTTTTTGCCACTTACTGCTCCTGTCTCCTTAGGTAAATTGCTTTACCTCTATGGATCTTACTTTCTTTATAACATAAAGAGTATTTGACTTAATAACTTCCGATGACTTCTGAGGCAAATCCCAATGTTAAATCCATGATCCTATAATTTCAAAAGATAAGTGGAAGAACAAAAGATCCAAAAATCTGAAAAGAAGAATTACAAACTATCAGACGCTCCTTGAAAGCTTAAGTAGTTTTATTTTTTTTCATTCACATTCTCAGCAACCCAGTACTGTGTGGCACAGGAGAAGCTCTTAAATGGCTGTTGGATTGATTTGACTGATTGATTTTTTCATTATTCTCTTTAAGATTTTGGACCTTTTGTTCCTTCAAACAAATTTTGTTATTTTTGGTTAGCTCTATGAAGCTCCACCTTAGTAGTTTGATTGGTCTAGTATTAAATTTGTAAATTCATTAGGTAGTATGGTCATACTTAACCAAGGCAATGAGTATTCTTCTAGTTATTTAGGTCATTCTTTCTTTTTAATTTTTTTTTTTTTTTTTACTGAAGCAGTTGGAGTTAAGTGATTTGCCCAGGGTCACAGAGCTAGGAAGTGTTGTGTCTGAGGCCAGATTTGAACTCAGGTCCTCCTGACTTCAGGGCAGGTGCTCTATCCACTGTGCCACCTAGTTCCCCAATTCTTCATTTCTTAAAGAGTATTTCCAACAAATAATTATAAAGCATCTACTAAGTACCAAGTACAGGTCTGAGTTATGGAAATCCAAAAGCAAAACCAAAATATTCCTTGAACTTTAAGAGTCTACTGGGGAACAGCTAAGTGGCACAGTGGATAGAGCACCAGCCCTAAAGTCAGGAGGACCTGAGTTCAAATGTGATCTCAGTGTGAAGACTATTAATCTATAACAGCAGTAATAATGGCTAACATTTAAGTATCAGTTTCTATGTGCTAGGCATTGTCCTAAGCATTTTACAATTATTATCTTATTTGATCCTTACAACAACCCTAGGAGGTTAGTACTAATGTTATCCCCATTTTTCAGATGGGGGAAACTGAGGCAAATGGAGGTCAAATGACTTCCCTAGGATCACACAGGTAATATGGCCAACCTGCATTTAGGCCTAGCATTTCATCCTATGTACCCAAGCAATAAATCTAGAAAGGCAGGTTATGACTAATATATGTTAAGCTTGTTTATATTTTTCCTGTAAATAATAGCAGCAGCAAATCTAGAAAAGAAGCTTATGGCTTAAGTATGCCAAGCTCAGTTTGTATTTTTCTTATGAAAAATAGGAAGTTATTGAAGCTCCTTGAGTAGAGCAGTGACATATATATGTATTTTAGGAATATTAATTTGGAAGTATAAACCATCCTCAAAACCACCTGATCTAACCTGTCAATCCAATTAAATATACAGGGATAAAATATCAACCATGTGCTAGCACCAGGAGAAACAAAGACAAAAATGAACCAATTCCTGCCTTCAAAGAGTTTATACTCTACCAAGAGACGCAAAGTAAAAACAAGTAAATATAAGGTGATTTGAGGAAGGAAAAAAACATTAAATAAGTGGAGCAGATAGGGGCACAAGGTGTGGGAAAGAAGGCCTCAGGTAAAAGGTGGCATTTAACATGGACCTTGAAGGAAGGCTAAGATTCTGAGAAGTGGTGATGAGGAGGGAACTGTGGGGAGGGACCCCAAAGATGGATTGTGGAGTTTGTGGAATGCCTTCTAGTCTGGTTTGGTTGGAACGTAGAATTCCTGAAGGAGAATATCATGAAATAAGAACAGAAAGCTAAGTAGGAGCCATCGTGTGGAGACTTTTTCATGCCTAGTAATATCTTACCTTCCTATTTTAATTAATATGGGAAAGAACCATTGAACCATAGGAAACAATAATACTGAACCTCCTCCAGAGGCTAGGGTCCAGAAAAGGCAATAATGACGTCCCCAGGTCAGTAGACTGGCTTCCTGCCATAGGAACAATTACGAAGCACTGCAAAAGCCACAAGACACTTGGGGAAGAGACATAGCCAACGTATCACAGTCCTCCATCCTAGGTAACTTGATTTCTATTCTAATTTATAAATCTATGTTCCTTTGACACTCTGTCCCCCAAAAGTGACCCCAGATAAAAATACAAATCTCTGAGATTGCACCTCATTTTAGTGTGTGTATTTATATAGTATGTACGTAGCTGTTTTCATGTCGTATCCTTTGTTTTCACCTTCTTAGTAACCTCTACCCTTGGCATAGTGCCTGGCATGTAGTAAACACTTAATATATTTTATTGATTGACTAGCTGACAAACATATCAAGGAAACACATTCCAGGCTCTCAGACAACACAACTGTGTCTTTCCTGAATTCTAGGTCTGACTTGCTCTGTGAAAAATTCAGCCCACCTAAATGCACCAAGATTGCAGCTAAATTAATAATCCACCAACAACTGATGCTATCTCTTCTGCTCCTTAAATGTCTCCTCTAATAACAATGTAGAATAATTGTTTAAAATACATTTCACCTGACCTTTATTCAACTTCTCTAATTATAGCATTAATAGCACATTCCCTGAGACGTACCTGCCCTTACTATGAACCTATCTCTTCTATCCATGGACACAGTCATCTTTTATCAATAGATACAACACTTGGCTGCTCAAGCTCCCAGTATTCTCTCCCAAGGATTTACTTTTTTTTTTTTTTTTTTTTTTCCCATTAACACATATGCTCTTTTCAGGTACTTTCCTGAGAGCAGTATTTGACTGCTCTGTCTTATATATCTATTCCTTCCATGAACATAACACATATCCAACTTCACACCCATTCTCTCCCATAAATATTCCTGGGGTACACTCAGGCTTAATCATTTCTTTTTTTTTTTAATTTAATTTTTTTTATTAATTTTTATAATTATAACATTTTCTTTGACAGTACATATTCATAGGTATTTTTTTACAACATTATTAATGTTGTAATAGCCTTAATCATTTCAATGAAATTATATTAAGTGTTCAAAAATGTAGGCCAGTGTATTTGCACTGGGGAGGTACAAAACTGGGTATTTATACTATGTTACCCTCTGCATCTGCATGAATTTTAACTCCTGTACAATTCAGTGGAGAGTCTTTGAGTCTGTTGCCAAAACTTCATCACTCTATGGCTTACCTAGATATGAGCCTCTCTAAATTCAGCTGGCCTGGTCCTCAACTGGCAGACATAAAGTTTGCCATTAATCCCTTTCTCCGGTTTGGTAGGGCTTCCCAGAACTAAGCAGAAGCACAATTCACAGGCTCTTTGAAGGTCTTGGATGTGAAAGACAGGGAGATTACTGTTGTATTTGCAAAAAAAAGAATAAAGCCAGGAGGGGCTGATTTGGGGATAAAGAGGATGGATTTAGTTTCAGACACAATGAATTTAGATGTCTTCTAGGTGGGGATATCTTGTGGGTGGTAGGAAATATGGGAGTAAACTACAAAGGGACAAGAGAAAAGGACATCAGAGGACCTAAACAAATAGGTATAATTTTTTTTAAAATGGTGTTTCCTTATTCAAATTATTTGCTAGGCACTGGCCTGGGCTCTGAGATTCAAAGATAAATAGAGCACAATTCATTCTTTTAGATGGGGGACAGTGTTCCGAGGACACAAAACAGCTCGGTTTGGTGGAGTCAAAAGTGGGCCAAAGAGGAGGAGGAGGAGGTGCTTAGGGTGGTGGTGGGCTCGGAGCGGGGTCTTTGACACCAGGGAAGGGAAAGCTTTGCTCCGTAGTGTGACTGAGCGGAGCAGTGACCCCCGCCAGGGCCGAGTGGAAGCTTGGCCTGGCTGTGGAGAACACAGGAGGCGGAGAAGAGTGGAGGCCCGTTCCTTTGGGGAGGCCATGGTGATGTGGCGGCCGGCAGTGCCGGCCTGTGGGAGGCTGGGGATGGTAGGAACAAAGCGAGAGGGCCGGGTGTGGGAGTGCACAGGGAGCCCTGGACAGGAGAAGTGAAGGAGGGAAAGCAGGAGATAACCGCCAGTCTCCCACGTGGGAGGCGGAGAAACTATTGTTGCGCTAGTAAAAAAATAAAGTGGGGAGGGGCAGGGAGGGAGGGGGTGAACTTGGTTTCGAAACCACAAGCCCGAGACGCGTCCAGGGGAGGTGGGATTTCCCACGGGGCGGTGGGAAGCTGCCGGGAGAGGGCAGGGCTGGAGATAGCACCAGGGGAGTCGGCGGCTGAGAGACTGCCCGGAGTCCCAGAAAAGAAGGCCAAGGACGCGGGGAGACGTCCGGGTTCTGGGGGAGGGCGCCCTGCGCAGCCCGCAAAGGCCAGCTTGGGAAACGAGGAGCCCGAGCCCGGCGGCATCGGGGTGAGAAGGAAGGCGGCCCAGGTTGGCCGGAGCACACGCTGGCCCCGCGGGGAGGCCAGCCGCCAGCCTCCTGCTCCAGCTTCGAGGCCCCGTCCCTTCCCTGCGATTTACCCCGCCGAGAGCCGTATGCCCGGATGTCGCTTAGAGAGCGGGGGCTGGCTTTTGGCTTGGTTTTTCTGCTTGGGCCGGGCCCCTAGCAGGCACTTTATAAAGGCCTGTTTTCTCCTCTGGTTAAAGGGTTTTTCTCAGCTCTAGGAGGTTTGGAGGCTCCGGCCGGCCCCGGTTCACTTGGCTTGGCTGCTTGGGTACACAGTGAGATCCCCGACAGTTCCAGGGTTCACCCCTCTTCTGCACCCCAACATATTAAGGGCGCCCGCCCACTCTCTCCCTCATGGCTCAGCCCCGCCCTGCTCGCGAGTTTCTCTAAGTACCCGGAACCTCCTGCCCGAGCTCGGTTCCGGAAGTGCTGCGCCGGGCCCCGGAAGTCCGTTCAGAGCGATTCCGGTTTCCCCGGGTGACGATGGCGACTAGTTTCGAGTGGCCGTGGCAATACCGCTTCCCTCCCTTCTTCACGTGAGCCTCGGACCCGCTTAGGGACCCCCCACTCCTTTTTGAGGGACTTCTCCCAACTTTCTCCTAAAGATCTCTCTCCATCCCCCCGACTCAGCATCTTGAATTCGGATGCCCCTCCCCCCGGGTGGGGGCACGAGGACCCTGCTGACCCCCCCACGCTTTCGTCCCTCCCCCACTCCCCTAGCCTTTCCATTCCCCTGCGCTCTTCCCAGGGGCCCCCCTCCCTCGCGCTGGGCACGCCTGTCTCGGCCCCACTCCCATTCTCCCCTCTGCTGCGTATACTGATCCCTCCCCATCCCCCTCGTCCGCCCGGGCTCTCCCCTCTCTAGGTTGCAGCCCAATGTGGACACCCGGCAGAAGCAGCTGGCGGCCTGGTGCTCTCTGGTCTTGTCCTTTTGCCGCCTGCACCGACAATCCAGCATGACGGTAATGGAGGCACAGGAAAGCCCTCTGTTCAACAATAACAAGCTGCAGAGTATCCTCCCTAAGGAGCCCCGCCCCCTCCTTTACTGCCCCAGCACAGCTACCCCCCACCTCCGTCCCCTCCGCCCCCTCCAGGTGGGCCCAGGGTTAGACTCAGGACAGACTTGTTAGCAGGCCAGAGAGGGGGAGTGTCACTCGGTGACGCCCCAAGGACTGCTTGCCCAGCTCGTTGTGGAGGAGACTTCTGGGTGCGCTTCTGCAGGAATGCCTAGGGAGGGTCTCAGACCTAGGCCATCAACAAAAACAAACAAACAAAAAAAATTGGAGCTCGGGGCTCAGTAAGTAGGTCTGGAGAACATCTGGGGAAATAGAATGACAAAGACAGAGGCCAGAACATGTATGTTACTTGTTCATGTCACACGTGGCACTGCGCTGGTGCTGGAGAAAGACAGACAGAAAACATCCCTGCCCCTTGAGGAACTTATGTTCGTTGCTGAAAATAACACGGAGTTAAATGGATACAAAGTAAATGTGAGCCCTCCTCCAAACTCTGGAGAATCTAACCTGATGCCATTTGGATATTCAGAATAATGCGGGTGGCGGTTTACCAGGGAGCTACCCCTGGGGGTTATTCCTTGTTAGGAGTAAAGTCACCTCTCAGGTCTGTCATTCCCTTAACCCTGAGTCAGGGAAACTCCCCATGGAATCCATCCAGATTGTGTTGGAGGAACTGAGAAAGAAAGGTGGGTCCCTGTCCTCCTTATGCGCTCTCTTCCATGATAGTTTTGCTTTCAAGCAGATTTTCTTGTGCCTTCCTTCTTTTTCTTTGTCGTTGTCCCGTTTTAAACTCTCCTTTCCCCCTTCTATGGCGAGAGTCCAGAGTGACTGACGCATTAATAGCTGTTTCCTTGATCAGTAGCCTTCCATCTGCCTCTAAAAGTGGAATTTTCCTACCCATCTTTTCATGCCTGGTGTATTTAAGTGGGAATAAGGCTGGAATAGTCTTTGATATAGGCAACAGTGGCTTTGGGGTGGGAGCTGGGTGTGGGAAGGAGTTAATCTTTCAGTATCCTGAAAGTAGAACTTCCTCCAGTGTTTTCCACCTCATTAACCTCTTAGCATCTCCTATGCATGATTGCTTTCTAGGGAACCTGGAGTGGCTGGATAAGAACAAGTCCAGCTTCTTGATCATGTGGCGGAGACCAGAAGAATGGGGGAAACTTATCTACCAGTGGGTGAGACACAGCAATAGTACAGAGAAAGCACCTCACCTGGGAGTAGAAAGGAATTAGGGTTCAACACTGAGTGTGCACATGTACTCCACTATGCAGACCTCCATACCAAGCACATTGGGATGGATTATAGAAGAAAGCTACATCTTGGGCATGGCTTTCCCAGTGCCTCAGTTTCTCTGGCCAAGTAATGCCTCCCTCTCTTTCCCTTCTCACCACCAGGAGCCAAGGGACTAGGCAAGGCCATATTTTCAGACCATAGTGGGAGAAACCACAGGCTGCTTTGTTGACCAGAGGCTCTGACCACAGGAGATAAATGAGGAAAGGGCAAAAAAATAACTTGAGTGCTCCTCCTTACACATATACTCACAGGGTCTGCCTCAAACTCACAGAATGCCAGTGAATTTCTTTGAGCCATTGTAGAGTCAGAACAGGCTCTCCTGAAACTTCCAGCCACAAACCCCAACCCCCACCAAAAAGGGAAGCATCCTTGGTAGCAATACAACATGTCCAAGACATCCAGCCCCCACCTTCATTCCTGAATAGAGACCTCACCAGGACAAGAGGTCCCTCATTAGACATGTGTGACCTTGTGGTTTGAATGCTGTGTATGCATTGTAAATATAGCTTCCCTTAGGGAATGTGGCTATTCAGCCACTCTTCCTTGGAGGCTAAAATCAGTTCTGACACCTGATTCCTCGATTAGAGGGGTGGGGTCAATGAGTCAGTGAGGTGACAACCCCAAAGACTTCTTGGGCCTCACTTAGTCGTCCTTTTCTGTGTCTACAGGTTTCAAAGAGTGGCCAGAACAACTCTGTATTTACTTTTTATGAGCTAACCAATGGAGATGACACAGAGGATGAGGGTAATAACTTTGAGTTCTCCCCCAGTTTGAATTTTACATTTCCTATTTTCTTATCCATCTCATTCTTGACCCCTGGGCTGCAAATACTATGGAAAAGTGGAGTGAATGTTGGGGAGGAGAGACTTAGGGAGGTTATTGGGGGACAGTGGATAATAATTTTCATCACCTGATTTGTGTCAACATAAGTGAGTTGGGGGGAATGGACAACCTAGCTGTTTCAGGTATTTGGGCTTTTGTCAAGAATTGGGTTCATTTTGATTTCTGAATCATCTCATCTTTTTCCCTATAAACCCATTGGAGTTCACCCTTTGCCCCTCCTCTGCCAGATACTGAATTGACAGGTGAAGTCTTATGCCCAGCTTACCAAGCATCTTGAGTTCAACAGCCTGTACCAAGTCACTAACTAGCAATGACCCTATTCATTTCCCCTCCAGTTTTGTGTGAGCATGTATGAGAAGAGGGTCCCCTGTACAGAGAGGCTCCCTTACAACTCTGCTTTCCCCACAGAGTTCCATGGGCTGGATGAGGCCACACTTCTTCGAGCTCTGCAAGCCCTACAGCTGGAGCACAAGGCTGAGATCATCACAGTCAGCGATGGCCGAGGGGTCAAGTTTTTTTAGTGGACCCCTTCCTTCTCCCCCCCCCTTCCTCAGTTCTCTGAAGGAGATAGGCTCTGTTCCCACAGATTGGAGCTTAAACCCAAATGTAGCTTAAAGGAACTTTTCAACTTCCTCCCAATTGTGGGCTGGGAGAACCATGGGAGAATTTGGAAAAGAAAATTCCTTTGTTACCCCACTGTTCTGCTCCATGAGTGGGTTGAGGTAATAACGCCAGAGAGAAATATGTGCCTAGTTTCTCCTTATCTTTCTACTCCCTCATTCCAGACTTTGGCTGATCCAGGGTCAGTATACCCATAAAACATAGTGACACATATCTACAAGTACACAGTACCTACACACCTCTCCCTTCAGGTTTAGCCTGGATCCTCTAGTAGAGGGGTAGAGGTTACATGGAGGACCTGGCTGCAGGCAGCCCACCGGGCATCATAGGAATAGGAGATCAGAGAGGGAGAGCTGGCCATAAAGCGCCAAGTGTGGCTCTGATCTATGTTATTAAAGCTGGATTGTTCAGCTCTCAGTACTTTTGTCTGGGTGACTTGTGTGTGTGGGAGAAGGGGATGAACTGAAGATGGGGAGAGCGGAATGTGAACGAATGAATCTTAGTTTAGAGATTGGAGGGGGAGGAGTATGGAGATTTTCCAATGTGAATTAGAGAAAAAGGTCCTGTGATCTTTAAAATGTCCACAGAGAATTTCTGGAACAGTTTTCTCCAAATTCTAGTCCGTTCTACTGGGGTTTAGCTGTTAATGCTTTCTTGGCCAGTATTAAAAGAAGGACTTTGCAACTTGAAGAAATAACAGATTCAAGCCAAAATGCAGTGAGAGCCAGTCCCGCTTAAACCCCTACAGGTCCTAGACACTGGGTGGGGCTCTCTCGGGTAGGCGGAAGCTAAAGGGTTAAGGCGGATTTGGACTTTGCTTCTTTGGAGAGGTGGTCAAACAGGAAAGCGCAGATGGCTGCAGGGTAGCCAACTGGTCCAGGTTGTGGTCCCTTGGTTGGGAGGAGGGCGGGAGAGGGTTGGACGTGGAGACGAAGCTTTCAGCATTGGAGTGGGTGATGGAGAGAGGCGTGTCCTGACAGGATGGCTCCTCAGCTGGAGCAAACAGCTGAGTGACCAAGGTGGGCGGGGTCCTGGAAAAGAAACCCAAGCGTTCTGTAGTCTGTGCCCTCTGCCTTTGCTTTCGCCTCTGGAACTACTCAGGCCAGTTAGTGGACGGGGGTGGGGCTGTCTTATCAAGGGTGAGCAGGCGGGTGGCGGCGTTAGCCCGACCCTGGAACAAGAGCTGCTCACATTTGCTCCCCTCCTTAAGGCTGGTGCGTTAGCTCCTTGTATTGGGGAGAAGAACCTCTCTATTCAGAACAAGAGTTTATTTCTCGGAGAAAGCGGGGAGAGGTTGTCCGCGGTGAGGGGGAGGGCGAATAGCTGTGGCAGATGAGACGGAGCGGGTCTTAGGAGGTGGAGCCTGAAATGAAGCAGGTTTAGCTGCAGCAATAACCAATCCCTTCTTGGCTTGCGCAGGGGGAACGTGAGAGCACTGAAACCCCGAAGGGGCGGCCTGGGGTGGGTGGGAGAGGGGTGGAGAATAGGCGGAGGTTAGGGAGGGAGCCCCCCAACAGAGGGGCCTGTAGGAAGGGCCAGAGTGGAGAAGGCGGAGCTCCGGAGCAGGATTGCTGGGGGCCGGGGCTGAAGCCCATTGCAGGAGCTTGAGCCCAAACCCGAGTGAGACTCTCTGAGCTAGCGCAGTTCTCTAGATATAGAGCCCAAAGCAGAGAGTCCTGCCAACCTTGGCTCCTGGCCTCGGTGCCATCAAACCCTTTCCTTCCTCATGCTGGCTTCCCCTGCTCCGGAGCCCCCTGTTCCTATGTCTCAGACCGAGGCGGACCTGGCGCTGAGGTCCCCGCCGCCTCCAGCTCCTGCCGGGGCTCCCCGCCTCGGCCCGGCACCCCGGCGGATGCGTCGCTTCTCCGGGAAAGGGGAGCTCCGACCACGCTCCACGCGTTTCAGCCGCCGCAGTTCAGTGGACCTGGGGCTCCTAAGCACTTGGTCTGAGCCCGCCCCGCCCCTCCCTGATCCCCCGGGCCCTCCGGATTTAAGCTGCCCGGGCTCCCCCAAGTCTTTACAGCCTAACTCCGGGCAGCAGGCGGAGGGCGCACCGAGCGAGGGTCCTGCAGGGAAGCCGGGAGATCTAGGGCGTCCGGAACTCTCAGGGTCGGGGGGAGGCCTGGGATTCGGGGAGATGCTGCAGAGCCCCAGTGGTGTGGCGCCCGAAAGACTACGAGAGCAGGAGGAGAAGGAAGATACGGAAACGCAGGCTGTGGCCACGTCCCCGGACGGCCGCTATCTTAAGTTCGACATCGAGATCGGACGTGGCTCCTTTAAGACTGTCTACAGGGGTTTGGACACGGATACTACGGTGGAGGTTGCGTGGTGCGAGCTGCAGGTGAGAGTGGGGAGGCGGGAGAGATGGGACTTGAGTTGTGGCAGAGTTCAGAGGACGGTAGCAAATTGCTTACAATCCGGGGACACCGGCACTCCCCCTCCCCTCAGCCCCCGTGGGAGCTTCGTGGGCCAGCTTCTGCATCTAGGGAGTGCAGCGGGCAGAAGCCTAAGTTTGTCTCCCTGCCTCTATCCGACCCATGGTCCGCATAGGGGGACTGCTGGTCCGATCGCTCCGGCCAGACCATAGAGCCAGACCCACCGAGAGAAAAAGACGGGAACGTGCCATGGGAATTCCTTGTCCCTTAGCGGGATCCCCCCGATTTCCACTTGTGCTTTAGAGCAAGAGAAAGGACCAGAGGAGAGTTCGTCCCCCAGTCCCCGCTGCTGGCCAGAGCTGTCCACACACAGCGGGTTAGGACTGATCCCGGGAATCACTTGCTTACTCTCCCTCTCACCCCAGTCAAAGATCCCTTTTCCTCAGCGCCCTCCTTGGAGGTCACTGGAGGTCACGGATGCGGAGTTGGAAAAGTTCGAGACCCTGGAAGAGTCTTCTCAGCGCAGGGCATTTAGCTGGACCTCGGAACGATATCTCTGAGAGTTTTTAGGAGTAGTGAAGAAAGGGACTCTATGGGAACTTGTAGAACCCATCGCCTCTAGATTGCTTCTCTGGCAGCATGGACCCAGGGAACCCCCCCCAAAAAAAGATCCTTGAAGCTTTAAGCGAGAAACCAAGAACGGGGATGCCGTGTCTTGGGTTGGGCGTCGGAACACCTTCATTCTTTCTTCGCCCCACTGCCGTCCCTCACCCTCAGGTGCGGGTCTGGGCTGCAGAGTGGGAGTCCTGGAAGGGTGTGAAGTCGCTCGCGTCTCCTCCCCCGGTCCCCTTTCAGACTTCACTACAGGCTTGAAGAAGAGGACGCTGTAGTTCCCAGCCCCGGGGCCAGAGAGAGGCTGCCTAGCCCCCGATACCTCAAAGAGACTGTGGGGGAGGAGGCCGGGGAGGAGTGGGCACCTTGAGGGAAGGGTCCTCCCCTCGGGTCCTGGCACCGGGATGGTCTCTCACTCCTGCCAACGCCGCGCCCTGGGACTAGGGCCAGGAGGAGAGACGGCCAAAACGAGGGGGGTGGAGATGAGGGAGGAGAGACGTGGGGCTGGGGCGAAGAGTGGAGGGGAGGTTGGGGGAGAGACAGAGAGAGGCTCAGGCTCCAAGCAACCTAGCCCAGGAACTTCGCACTCCTCTCTATAATCCAGCCTTGACTCTGGTCTACCCAGTTCCTCTCGTTCTCCTACCTTTCCTCTTCTATCCTCTCCATGCCCACTTTTCCTCCAACGTGCTTCCCCTCCAGTTCCCCCTCTGGCCCCAGGTCGCCCCCTCCCACTCCCACCTCCGGAGTCAGGCACAAAGACGGCATTGAACTCTAGGCCCCTGGACCGTACCACATAAAGGCGCTTGTGTTCGTCTGTGGGGGTCCGAGTACCACGTCGGGTGCTTCTGCGGAGCCGGAGCGGGAGAGGGCGGGCCGGGTGGGACCGGGACTCGGGAGCCTATTGGGCAAGAGCCCCACCCGCCCCCACCCCAGCCCCCTCCCCACCCCTAGGGCCCAGACCTCCTAGAGTGTCCGGACTGCCCCCCCGAAGTCCCATCCCCTCAGCCGCCCCCATTCTGTTCCTCTTGGACTCTGTCGGCCTGCCCCCTCCCTTTCGCCCCGAAAAGGACCCCACAGTTCGCTGCTACTGCTTATCCATGCCTTCTCGGAGTCTGAGGGGCACCCCGTGGGTGTCGGGTTTCCAGCGCCGTTCATTGCCTCCTCCCCCGCCCCCAGACTCGGAAGCTGTCTCGGGCGGAGAGGCAGCGTTTCTCCGAAGAAGTGGAGATGTTGAAAGGGCTGCAACACCCCAATATCGTCCGCTTCTACGACTCGTGGAAATCCGTGCTGAAGGGGCAAGTCTGCATCGTACTAGTCACGGAACTTATGACTTCGGGCACGCTCAAGACGTGAGTTCTGGGACCCTGGGCCAGCAGGGCGCGAGGAAAAGGAGGGATTGAAAACCCCGGGAAACGGAGGTGGGGGAGGATGGGGTGGGAGTATGCTCAGGAGCAACCGGAGGCGATGGGGGACTCCAGAAAGACCTCTCCCAAGGCCTAGTACAACGGGCTCGAATTCTTAGGTGACCCCTAAGTGTATCCTCCCCTCGCCAGGCTCACGCCCTCTTTTCTCCTCCCAGATACCTGAGGCGATTCCGTGAAATGAAGCCTCGGGTACTCCAGCGCTGGAGCCGACAGATCCTGCGTGGGCTGCACTTCCTACACTCCCGGGACCCCCCTATCCTGCACCGGGATCTCAAGTGCGATAACGTCTTTATTACGGGTCCCACTGGTTCGGTCAAGATCGGGGACCTTGGCCTGGCCACATTGAAGCGTACCTCCTTTGCCAAGAGCGTCATCGGTGTGCTCCCACCCTCCCCCTTACTCTGACAATCCCACCTCACCCCCACCCCCCCTTGTCCACTTAACCCACTCTAGACTTAAAGATTGGAATGGTCCCAGAATGCCCCAGCCGGGGAGCCTCATTTCAGACTGAGGAGTTGAAAGGCACCTTGGAACTCCTTGGAAGCGTGGCCAGCTGCAGAGAAATCTAACTCCCGATAAGATTAGAGGAAGGAGGCAAAAGCCAGCCCAGGCCGGATACAGATATGGGGATCAGTCTTAAACTTGACTTTCTTTCCCCTCACTCTCACCCCAGCCCACCCAATCTAATTCTTGCCCTGGTTAGAACTCCATTAGAGGGCCGGGGAAAGAATAGGGACTACCTGTTGATCCCCATTTTGCCCGCACCTAGGGACCCCGGAGTTCATGGCCCCCGAGATGTACGAGGAGAAATACGATGAGGCGGTGGATGTGTACGCATTTGGCATGTGCATGCTGGAGATGGCCACTTCCGAGTACCCCTACTCTGAGTGCCAGAATGCCGCCCAAATCTACCGCAAGGTCACTTCGGTGAGGAAACGGGAGGAAAGGATCCCTCCAGTGCTGCTCATTTCTTACTGCCTCATACCGACAAAGAGATACCTTTCCCCCCCCCCCCTTGGGAAAACAAGGGATCTGATCTTTGTGGCAGTCCTCCATTCTGAAGCTTGTAAGACAATTTAGGAGATGGCGGGTGGGCAACAAGGTGCCGAAGCAGACAGGGTACTGCCCGGGGGGTCAGGAGGGTCTGAGTTCAAATGACCATGGGCAATTCACTTAAGCCTGCTTGCTTCAGTTTCCTCATCTGTCAAATGAACTGGAGAAGAAAATACAAGAATCTTTGAAAAGAAACTCCCCAGTTGCTTGTCTCAAGTTCAGGCATGACTGTCTCCATCCCTTTTCTTCTTCTGCCCAGGGCACAAAGCCTAATAGTTTTCACAAGGTGAAGGTACCAGAGCTGAAGGAAATAATCGAAGGTTGTATCCGCACGGATAAGAATGAGAGGTGGGAGCTGGGAATGAAATTGTGTGAGATACTGAGGGTGGGACAGGGAAAGGAAATCCAAGAAGGGGATAGTGGGGGTGGGGAGAGAAAGGAGATGGTCCCAGCCTCAGCTAACCTGTCCGCCTGCTTTCTAGGTTCACCATTCAGGATCTCCTTGCCCATGCCTTCTTCCGAGAAGAGCGAGGTGTACATGTGGAACTGGCAGAGGAAGACGATGGAGAAAAGCAAGGGCTGAAGTTGTGGTTGAGAATGGAAGATGCCAGGAGGGTTGGTCGTCCTCGAGACAACCAGGCCATTGAGTTTCTCTTCCAGCTGGGAAGGGATGCGGCTGAGGAGGTGGCTCAGGAAATGGTGAGGGGACTGGACCTAAGAAAGAGGGAGGATGGGGGGGGGCAGGGCTGTAGCATTACTGGAAGGCAGGGCAAGATGGGGAAAAGAAAATGTGGATGAGAAATAGGGAGAGGAACAGGAGAGCGGAAGCTGGTTCTAGTCAGTCCAGGAAAGGAAGCTGGGCGGAGGTGGCTGACACTAATTTGGGAAAAGTCCAGGTTAAAGGGAGAATTCAAACATATTCTTTGGTTTAAGTAATAACTCTTCCCCATACTCAATTAGGACTGAATACTCCTTTGGTAAAATTGATGGGAAATTAAAGATGAGAGTTCGAGGTGTTCTCATCCATTTTCTTCTTTTTTATGCTATTAAATATACAATAGCATCATTCATTTCAATACTTGTACATAAAATATATCTCTCTGGGCCAGATGATTTGATATAAAAATCAAACCTATCACATTTTCCCATTTCCACCCCCAGAAGTCCTTTCTACATCAAGAGAAATCAGAAATTTTTGTGACATGAATATCTTCTGAGAAATAATGGCTATGTAAACTTAGTCTTTGCCTACGTAGGCACTGTTATTTTCCGTCTCTTATCAGGTGGCCCTGGGACTAGTCTGTGAAGCAGATTACCAGCCCGTAGCTAGAGCTGTTCGAGAAAGAGTCGCTGCTATTCAACGAAAAAGGGAGAAGCTTCGAAGAGCTCGAGAGACAGAGGCAGCCCCTCCACCCCCAGGACCCCCTCCAGTGGCGGCCACCACAGCTCCTGGTCCTGAAGCTCCCTTCCCTCCTGAACCTGAGGAACCAGAGGCAGATCAGCACCAGCCTTTCCTTTTCCGTCATGCTAGCTACTCCTCTACCACCTGTACGTCCCTCCTGCTACCTGGCACTGGGTAGTCCCCTCTTCCTTTGATCCCTCAGGAAAGGAAGAAATGGAACTGCATTTGGAGACTTGCCACTCAGACGTACTCCTTCCCTGTCCAGCACCCTTCCCTTCACCTGGCCCTTTTCAGGGGAGGGGTGTGAGAATTGGGTTAAGTGACTTGCCTAGAAAGCATACAGCTAGTGAGAGCTAAGTGTCTGAGGCCAGATTTGAACTTCAGGACCAATATTCTATCCACTGAGCTATCTGGCTGCCGCATTCTTGGCCCTTTCTAATTCCCTTTTCCTTCACCTCTCTCCTGCAGCGGATTGTGAGACTGATGGTTATGTTAGCTCCTCTGGCTTCATAGAAACTCCAGACAGAGGGCCCCAGCCCCCTGGAAGGGAGCCATCCAGTCCTGCTGATCCCCAGATCAGCCTGCCTTCGGTGAGAGAGGCTGAGGTGGGGAAAGGGGATGGTAGTGGTTTAAATCTGACTCATCTGTGACTCATAAACCCATGAGCCTAAATGTTCACTCTTACCTGATGCTTCCTTGGAACTTCACCACCCTTGACTTCATCCGTTCCCAATCTAATTCCCTAAGATGTCAGGATCCTTGACTATGATTCCCCAGACCCAGAATCATAGAATGTCAGAATGGGAAGGGTCTGTCCAATTCTGACCGCAAGTACCTGCATCCTTTCAGGCCTTTGCCTTATCCATTCCCCGATCTGGTCCAGCCAGTGACTTCTCCCCTGGTGATAGGTAAGTTGCTGGGCTAGGATGGATGGAGGGTTCAGGGATGCAACTGGAGGAGGGAATTGGGATCAGGGTGCCCATAACTTTCCTATTCCTTCTGTTTCCTCTGCTCTCTCCAGTTATACTTCAGATGCAGCATCAGGACTCAGTGATGTTGGAGAAGGACCAGGAAGAATGAAGAGGCCTCCTGGGAGAAGCCCAAAGCGTAGACCCCGATCCCGCCTACGTGTGACCAGTGTGAGAAAGGGATGATGGGGCAGCTGGACCATGGGAAGGACCAGGAGGGAACAATGGGAGTGATGGTGGGAAGGGGCTGAGCTCCCAGATTATAGATGGAAATGCTTGTTTCTCTCATCTGGCTTTATGGTGTGAGCTGTCACTCTTTCCCCAAATTTCCCAACTGTCACTTAGGGGGTGGGACAGTGAGCTCCATCCCACACTGATTCTGTACCCCAAGGTGTCGGACCAAAATGATCGAGTCGTTGAGTGTCAGTTGCAAACGCACAACAGCAAGATGGTGACCTTCCGATTCGACCTGGATGGAGACAGTCCTGAGGAGATCGCAGCTGCCATGGTTAGGAAGAAGGGAAAGAGGCTTTCATGAATGGACCCAGGATGGGTCGGTCCCTCTATCTCTCTCTCTCTGTCTCTCTGTCTGTGTCTCTCTGTCTCTCTCTCTAGTGTTTTTCAGCAGTATTATAGGCATGGTGGTAGAGAATATTAAGGAATTAGAAGGCATGATCTCTGTCCCTTGGAGGTCACTTGGGGGGGGGGGAATCCTGAAATCCACAAAATAAGGAAAAACATTAGGTAAAATTTAGTGAAGTCATTAGAATGGTAGGGACCTGATGACAATTTAAAGACACGGAAAGGTAGCATGAAAGAGTGGAAAGAGCTCTTGTTTTGGAGTCAATAAGTCAATTAACATTATTCCCTACTGTTAACACTCATTGTGTTAAGTGCTGGGAGTCAGAGGACCCAGTTAAAGTCTCACCTCAGATGCACATTTCCTGTGTATCACTTGTTCTCCTTGGGCCTCATAAACTGATCTAATGAATGATGACTTTTATAGCAAAGGCTGGATTTTTATTTGATCTAATCAGCATTTATTAAGTACTTTCTGCAGGCAGAGCACTAAGCTAAATCCTGGGAGAGATAAAAAGTGTCTCTTTCAAGCTGAGTTTCTCAGCTTCATATGATAGCTGCCTAATAAGGACTGAATTGCTGAATTGAATTTATTGGTATGTTACACAGAGAAAATAATATGCATAAGTACATTAGAGAATTAAACATAAAGGCTTTATGAAGTCTGAGAAATAGACTTTTTTTGTGGTTAAAGGCGGTGAGGAGATATCCAGGGAAGGCTCGGAGGAAGTACAAAATCTGGGCTGAGTAGGAGGAAGGAGGAATAATATTTCAAGTAGGAGGAAGAACATTAATAAAGGTAGAAATGAAGAATGGTAAAGAGGGTGGCTTAACTGTAGCACAAAGCATAATATTGGCCAACAGTGGGAGATAAGGTTGGGGCCGGCTGATTTTGGACTTGGGGTGCCAGGTTCAGGATGTAAGCTGATCAGTAATAATTTTTTTTTTCATGAATCACAGCACCCAGCATTCTATTTTACTTCATCCTGTGGGACGTGCAAAGGAAATATAGGTCATACTCTCTGTCCTAAAGCTTTTACATTCTAATTTGGAAAAATTAATTTTAGAAAAATTTGGATGAACACATAAGGGAGAAGGGAATAGGCATTTATATAGATCTTACTGTATGCCAAATAATTTTTTTGGATCCTTATAACCTATGTAGGTAAATGCTGTTATTTCCCCCATTTTACAGATGAGAAAGCTGAGGCAAACAAAATTAAGTGGATTGAGATCACACAGTTAGTGTCTGAGACCAAATTTGAATTCAGAAATTCTTGACTCCAGGTCCAGCCCCCTATCAACTACAGTACATCGATACCTCAAATGTAAGCCACCGAGAAAAGAGAATTAGTCCGAATCTATTTAGAATGAGCAGTTCTAAGTTTTTGGTAGATTGTAGTGTGGTCGTTCAGAAAAGGAAGAAAGAAGAGAAAAGAGAAGAATCTTCACAAAGAAGAGGAGAGATTAAAGCTCAAAATAGCTTTCTGGATTTGTTTAGGTGAAGGAGAGTGGGAGGCAAGGAGAGAGCAATCCATCTAAAACTGACATGAACAAAGGCACATAGAAATTAAACATAGGGTGTGTTCATGTGCTGAGGGACAGGGAGAAACTAGGACTAGAGGAAAGAGTTGCTGTTAGCATGGATTGGGAAATGGCATTTACATAAATCAGGGACAACCTATGGCAGGTTTTAAAAGCCAGCCAGAGAGCTCTGGAGTTTTTTTGTATTGATATGATCAGCAATAGGGAGTTAATGCAGATTCTTGAATAGGAAAATATCGTGATAGAAGCAATATTTTAGGGGATTTAGTCAGTTATGTGTGGAATATATTAGAAAAAAAAAAGACCAGTGGCAGAGAACTTAACTAAAAAGCTGTTGCCGTATCTAGGCATGAGATGAGTTGAATTTCACGGACATTTTAAAAGAACTGACAACTCAGTGGCAATTTGGATATAGTTCTTTGTACATAGGGCCAAGGAGAGTTGAAAAAAGGAAGGGAAGGAAGAAGAAAAGGGAAGAGGAAAAGAGAGAGGTAGATGATTAGACACATATAAACATACCTATGTGATGTGTATGTATGTGTGTGTGTGTATATATATAAAAAATGTTGAATATTGGGCACACAATAAGGGGAAGAATCAAGGATTAGTCTAGAATTTCTACCCTAGGTGACTGGAATAAAAAAAACTGCCATTAAAGGAAGAGAATTGGATCTCTAGGGAGAAGATTGAGAGGCTTGAGATTTATAGAGACTGAGGTTACATAGTGGAAAGAGGATTGACTGGACCTATAATTTCATTGATAAAAAGGGATTCCCAGAAGGGAAAAATCCCTTTACCAATAAAGATCAGCACCTTTGCAGACACTGAAAATCTTAGAGAGTTGCCTAGGGAACTGAGAGGTCAAGTGACTTGTCTAGGGACACAAAGTCAATAGCAGAGGCAGGGATTTGGGTTTCTCTGACTGTAAAGCACTCTCTGTTGTAAAGTGGAAAGACCACGGGATCTGGAGCTTAGCACAGGGCCTAACACACAGTAATCGCTTAATAAGTGTTCTATTTATCCATCTACCTATTTATATTCATTCGATCAACCTATCGAGCTATGTCCATCTGCCTATTAATGAATCTATTTATTCATCTTTTAATCTATTATCTCTTCATCATCTATAATCATCTATCTATTCATCCATCTATTTATCTACCCATTTATATTCATCTATTAATCCAGCTATTTATGTATCTATCTATCTATATTTTTATCCAAGCTCCTTACTGCCTCTGTGACTTTGCCCAAGTCACTTCAGTTCTTCCACCTCGGTTTCCTCAACTGTAAAATCAAAGGGTTGGATTAGATGAATGCCAAGTTTTCTTCCAGCTCTATGATGAGCTCATTCAATTAAGAATGCATTACATTTGAGGTAATATTTTTGAATAGAGAGAGTCTGGGAATTTACTGGGAGTCACCAGATTAGTTAAAGCTTTGCAAATGGACAAGAGATGGGGTGTAGAGGAAGAGGAGCAGAGAGCCAAAAATTGGGTTTTGGAAGATGCTGATGGTCTGGGAATGGGAAGAGGAATCACTGAAGGAAACAGATCAGGAATAGCTCAAGAGGCAGGAGATCTAGAAGCCGGTCCTATTGAGCCTAAAGGAGAAAGTGATTGAGAAAATTAGGCTGCCGCTAGCAGCTGACCAAGTTGAATAGGATCATCCTTGAGGAAAAATCATTTGTATTTCGCTGCAAGGTTGTTGACAGTGTATTGGAGGTGGTAATGGAGTGAAAGTCAGATTGCTAGGAGCTAAAGAGGAAATTTGTGGCAGAGGGACTAGAGTTTGCCTTGGAGGAGCTTGGGGTGAAAATACTTCTTGAATTGGGTCACTATCCATCCACCCCCAGTCCTTTTCCTCTTAAAACTCTTTAGTGGCCTCTTACTACTGCTTGCATGATAAAAGACAACTCCCTCACCTAGACTTTCCTGACTCTCCCCCTTCTGGCCCCAACTTTCCTTCCCACTCTTCTCTTTTACTATTTCCTCCCTTCCACGTATCCTGTACTCCAGCCAGACTGGGCCATTTCCCTGAACTGACCGAGTGAGTTCCCAACTGCATTCATGATGTCACCCCCAAGTAGAAAGCCCTCCTTTCTCCTTTCCACCTATCCAGAGGAATGAACGGGTGAATTCATCCATCCACATCTGAGCCATGCTTCCAGACGTATTTAAATGCCACTAGTTCTAATCTCAAACCTGCCTCCTTCAGGGACCATTCGTGCGTGCCATTTCTGAAGCATTTCCTGCCTTCCGATCTTTTTGTGCGGGTGTGTCTTGTAATCTTGTGTATCTCTATCTTCCCCCTCATCTGGCATTGGCATCTTATATAGAATAAGACCGGCTGAAATGAGAGTAGTACTGTGCTTGGAAGTAATATTAGGGTGACGCCCAATGCCGGAAGTGTGGGGTGGCAGACGGAATTGTGGATGCAAACTGTGGATGCACTGTGTGACCATAGGCTAGTCATTTCAATATATCAATTTTGTTGTTGCTGGTCAGTCTTTTCAGTCATCTCTCTCAGTGATCCCTTTTGGCATTTTTTTGGCGAAGATACTGGAGTAGTTTTCCATTTCCTCCTTCAGTTCATTTTACAGATGAGGAAACTGAGACTAGTAGGGTGAAGGGATTTGCCAGTGTCTGAGGTTGGATTTGAACTTAGATTTTCCTGACTCCAGGTCCAAAGCTCTATCCACTTCCCCACCCACCTACCCATCAATCAATTAACCATCCTTTGTTAAGGACCCTCAACAGTGCCAGGCACTGGGAATTTGATGACCAAAAGGTAATAGGCAACAACTGGCATTTATTGGATAGAAATGAGGGGATCAGATCTGTGTTTCAGGAATATCTCTGTCAGCTTTGTGGAAGATGGATCAGAAAAGGGAAAGACTTCAGGCAGGGAGCCCAATTAGGAAGCGGTTGCAGTAATACAGTGGAAAGCTGAAGTGAAAGCTTCAAATAAGGTGGTGTCTGTGTGAGTAGACAAACTTAAATTTCCTCATCTGTAGGGCATATCTCAAAATGAGCATCTATGAGTTTATGAATGTAAAAGGTTTTGCAAACCTTAAGAAATCATTTGAATAATAGCTAATAGCTATATTATCACAGCTATTGGTGATATTATGACTATTTATCAGTTCATAGGGTCATAGACTTTGGAACAGAAAGCTCATTTAGTCCAACTATATTAGAACCAGAGAGGTTTCTTTCTGCTCAGATAGTAACTGAGCAAATATTTGAATCTGTGACTCCTGATTCCATCATTCTTTCTCGTGCACCATTATTAAGGTATTGAAGGACGTTGGAAGTGATGTAAGAGGGAGAAGGGATGTGTATTGGGGAACACGTTTGCTCAGGAACAGGGAATGGTATTTGTTGGAGAGATCGGAGCAAGGGTTAGCTACCGAGAGCATAAGAAGTAACGTCCCATACCTGCTAGGCACTCGCGATTGCAGCAAGATGCTTATCACTCAGAGATTTGGAGAAATTTGAAATTTGGTGAGGGGGAGAGGGAGGAGCCCATTCCTCACTCTAATCCATGTTGAATCTCCCCAGGTATATAATGAGTTCATTCTACCATCGGAACAGAATGGATTTCTAGGTCGAATTCGGGAAATTATTCAGCGTGTGGAGACCTTGCTAAGGAGAGAAGGGGGCCCTGTGGAGGCCACTGGAGATGCCCCAGCTTCACAGGTCAGAATTCTTGCCACATCCATAACAGACACCTCATTACCCCCTTCCCTTGCCCCACTCAAGACACATTACAACCCCAAACCCTTTACTCCACAACCCCTTGACTTCTTGAGTCCCCTATTTCAAAGACTGGAGATCTTCCGCTTTGTGACTGAGCTCCCTGTTTCCAGCAGGAGGAGCCCATGATACCGGCTCTCCCTGGCCCCCTCTCACTCCCAGTCAGTGGTATGTACTGAGTCTTCCCTCTGCCCTTGCTGATCCCTATCGAAGGAAGGGGTGTCTCAAGGGAATCGCTTTGGGAAGGTGACCTAACAGGAGTCTGTGGTGGAAGGGAGGCCAGGGATTGAGGGCTGCAGTCTCAACCCTCCCCTTCTCCCTCACAGAGACCAAGAACAGCCCCTCTCTGGAACAGAGAAACTGGACATCCTTTCCTTCCTCCCCCTTGTCACCAGGGTATCCCCTGTCTCCTGGGAGCCCCTTTACTCCAGGCCCTTCCTTCCCCATCCCGCCCCCTCATTTACCTATTACTTCCTCTCCATATCCCCTCCCTTCCTCCCAGTTTGCTTCCAGTCCTTCCCAGTTTCCTATCACATCTTCCCAACTCCCAGGTCTCTCTCCTTTTCCTCTTAGTTCTCCATCCCCATTTCCCCCTAGCCTCTCCCAATTCCCTATCCCCTCCTCTCCATTTCCAAGTCCCTCTTCCTTTTCTTCTGCTTCACCTTCATTCTCCCCTAATTCCTCCCAATCCCCCATCATTTCCTCCCAGTTTCCCCCAAACACTTCATTTTTGCCCAGTTCTCCACCTCCATTTCTGCCTAGCTGCTCCCAGTTCACTCTTACTACTTCTTCCTTTCCTCCAAGTCCATCCTCTCCTCTTCCTCCACCCCCTTCAACTCCCCTCCTTTCTCTGGCTGGTGCCTTCTCTCTGGCTGTGATGACTGTGGCTCAGTCCCTGCTAACTCCTCAACCTGAGCTCCTTCCTCGCCCTTCAAGTCCTCCTGCCCCTCCAGCCAGTCCCCCAGACCCCCTTGTACCGTGTGCCTTGGAGAGTCCACTATCCAAAGTTGAGGAGCCAACTGAGGTGAGTGTGAAAGGGAGGACCCAGGGAGGCTTGGTGACCCTAATCAAGACATTCTTTTAACTGTCCCAATCTTTTTAGGCCCCGTCTAGTTCTCAGTCACTCCAGGGGGAAGCCAGGCTGTCACCCATCACAGAAGGTGAGACCTCTAATCTCTAATGACTTTGCCCTGTCTTGGTCAGCATCGAATTAATTCCTCCTCTTTCCCTCTCTGGACCTTCCCATTCACAACAGAAGGGAAACCACAGCTTGTTGGGCGTTTCCAAGTGACTTCATCAAAGGAGCCAACTGAACCTCTTCTCCAACAGCCCATAGTTCCACCTCCGGATTCCCCAGAACCTTCCACCCCTCTGTTGGCCCCTGAGAGTTCAGACACCGAGGACAGTGCCGGAGGAGGGCCAGAGACAGGGGAGGCTCTAGCTGAAAGTGATCGGGCGGCAGAGGGACTGGGGCCTGGAGCTGAGGGAGAGGACGGGGAGGAGAGGGAGCCATGGATGGGCACCAGCCCTACTCCTCCGAGCCAGCCCAGCCCAGTGTGGCTGAACTACACCTACAGCAGTAGCCATTGTCTGAGCAGCGGGGACTCGGAGAGCAGCGGGGAGGATGAAGAGATCTGGGCAGAGCTGCAGAATCTCCGTCAGAAGTGAGGGGAAATGAAAGAGAGGGAAGGACTAATGGCGGGGGGCAGAGTTTGGGATGGGGGTGAGCCTGCTCTCATCATCAACCCTCTTGCCCTGTTGTAGACACCTCTCTGAGGTGGAGACCTTGCAGATGATGCAGAAGAAAGAGATTGAAGACCTCTACAACAGGCTAGGGAAGCAGCCCCCACCCGGCATAGTGGCCCCTGCTACCATGCTCTCTAGCCGGCAGCGTCGCATCTCCAAGGGCAGTTTCCCCGCCTCTCGTAGAAACAGCTTGCAGCGGCCCGAGCCCCCGCCCCCTGGTAAGGCACCCCAGCTCCTGCTTCATCAACAAGAGTCTCTTCCCCAGTTTCTTTCAGGCCCTGAGCGTCCACCTGGGTTTGAATGGCATTCCCCATCTCCTCTCTCCTGGTTCCTCTCACTCAGTATCCATCCTTTCTCCAGGCATTATGAGAAGGAACTCTTTAAGTGGCAGCAGCACTGGCTCTCAAGAACAGCGACCAAGCAAGGGGGTGACATTCGCTGGGGATTTTGGCAGGATGGTGAGGGGGAGCTAGGGACTGAGGGCAGAAGGGGGGAAGATACTGGGGGAAACTTCTACCCGAAGATTTTTCCTCTCCCAAGTCTCTTCAGTCCTTTCTCTTTTCCCTTTAGTGAGTCCTGAACCGAAGCAATGTGGAACCAGGGTAGAGCTGATGCCCTCAGGACCTGATTCTTGATCACTCTAACTCAGAATGCTACTCTCCAAGATGGACTGGTGATGTTTTGGCAAAGACTTCAGCATTTGTTATCCCAAGTTACTTGGATTTGAATCCTCCATCTAATACTATGTGACCACCTGCAAGTCACTTTTAACTCTCTGTGCCTGTTTTTTTCATCCGCAATAATAAGGGTTATATATGTCCCTACCTCACAGGGTTGTTGTGAGGACCAAATGAAATGCCTGCATAATGCTTTGCAAATCTTAAAAGTGCTATATAAATATATAATTGTCAGCTATTACAATTATCACATCCCAGGAATAGGGAGAGAAAACCAGGGGAAGAATTTCTTTACCCTGTCAAAAGAGGCAAAAATTTGTAAAGCATTTTGCAAGCCTTAAAGCACTATATACATGCTAATTATTACTATTAAAAAAAAAAAAAAAGGCAGAGGAAGAGACTGTTCAGCAGTATAGAGTGTGAGCCCTAGGACTTTCAAGCACCAACCACTAAAACTACACAAGGTTGCTTGTGGAGAACTTCCCTAGCCGATCCCCCCACCCCCATCTCCCCAAGCCAAGGGCTAGGCACACTCATGTCAGACTTGTAAAGAAGCCAATAAAAATATTGGAAATGAGTCTATTGGTCTGTCAGCCCTGCAGGGGATAGAGGGTGGGTGGAAGGGCCTAGCCTTACCAGTGAGGCAGGGGGGAATTAAAAAATCTTCTCACAATGGGGAGCAGAGGTGGACACCCAGCCTCTTGGCATTATGCCATCAGCAGCTTAATTTCAAGGTCAACCATCCACTCCATCAATCTAACCTCTCTTCCAGCTCCCACCCTGGGCCTGCACAGGCAAGCTCAGAAAACTCTTGAGGGCTGGATGACCCCCATTCACCCTTCCATCCAGGGGTGGGGAAAAGGCTATTGTGAAGGCCCCAGGCAATGGAGGGAAAATGGAAATGAGGAGTGTGTTTGTGCATGAAGGATAGCTTAGCCACACACAGCCCAATGATTTCCATGATCTTTACCTGCTAATCAGGTGAAGAGATCGCAGGAAAAGCCATTCTAGTTAAACATTCAAGTTTCCTTAGGGCAACGCGATTGGTAAACCTTTCTGTTCTTCCCCCCCATTAAATTCACAGAGTTCTAGTACAAGAAGGATGATTCACTTTATTGTGAATCGGCCCTTGACCATCATTGCCAGTTTCAACAAAGAAAAGAGTTACTTTTCTTATCTTCCTCTCTTCTCCCAACAACAGCTTTAAATCTTAGACAGAAAGAAGTTATGAAGACATGAAAAAGCTGGAGGTGACTTAAACTGCACCTCCTTTCTATTTTAACAATGGCTCAATTTGGGAGGGAAAGGAGAAAGAAGGAATAGGTGTCTCTATCAAATTGGCTGGACACACAATTCCCAAAGCAGGGTGGAACTCCAAAACCAAATCACATCCCAAAGTCAGGCTGGCCCAAACACTCCTCATTCCCGTGGGAGTCTCCTTCTTGAAGGGGTGGGGAAGGAGAGAAGGTGGAAGCATCCCATTCTCATTTTGAAGAAGTTCCATCCAGAGTGGAGAGTCTGAGCACTCATTGGGTTTAGGGGGTACTGGTCCCAGCAGTTTTCACTCTAGCAGCTTTGGCCTTGTCTTCCAAGTCATCCAGGAAGCGCTCTTGGGACACTGAGTAGAATGTATAGCCATCTGGGAGTCGTGGCTCAGGAAAACCATGAGGAAATCAGAGCATGCCCCTCAATTTTCTTTCCCCAGCTTGTCCCAACTCCTCCTCCCAGTAGTCTTATGCTTTTTTTTTTTTTTTTTTTTTGCCTCCTTCAAGTGGTTCCCACACCATCCTGGAATTCAAACCACACCCCCACCCTGACCCTCAACATTCATACATGTTCGGTGTATTTGTTCTCTACCTGCAACCCTGATCCTAGCTCTTTTCTAGCTGTTCTCCTCTGTATATTAGTGGAAAAGAATAGCTTCTAACTCAGGAAAAGCTGGGCTCAAGCCTGGCAACAAACACACTGGCTTGTTAGCACAACAACAGTGTCTTGAGGTAGTACTGCATAATGGAGGGCAAGGCAGCCTCGGAGCCAGGGAGATATATGGGTTCAAGATTTGCTTGGCAAGTCACAGTCTCTGCACCGTAGAGCTCTAAGTGCTGACCTGCACTGGGAGTCTCCCCATCAGGGAATTCCCTAGACTCCAGCTGCTTTTTTTTCCCTCCTGAATTCAGTAGTATTTTATTTTTTCAATTACATGTAAAGATAGTTTTCAACATTCATTTTTTTTAAGATTTTGAGTTTCAATTTCTTTCTTCCTGCCTAAGACAGCAATTTGATGTTATACATGTATAATCATTTAAAACATTTCTATAGTAGTCATTTTGTGGAAAAACAAAAAATCTGAACAAAAGGGAAAAACCAGAAAAAGAAAAAAAGCAAACAAAAAAGGTTAAAAAATTACGTTTCAATTCACATTCTGTTTCCATAGTTGTTTCTCTGGATGCTGGTTAGACCCCAGCTTCTTATACAGTGGGTCATGATCCCATAAAGGGTCTCAACTGAATATGGGGATCAGTAAAATTATGATTTACTATCAATAAATATTTGATTTGTTCACCTATTTTATTATACCAATACACTCCATACAAACCAAAGGTGCCTGTAGCACCTGTTCTCCATGTATTCCTGGCGAGCAGAAAGCTCTATCTGGGGACTGAAGAATTCAAATTCATCTTCGGAATTTGTGTGCTATTAGGCAATCAAACCTGTTGGCAAACAGATTTGCCTCAGTCTCCTCATCTATAAAATGGGGGCAATACTTGATCAAATGAGGTATTTGGGGGAAAGTTTTTAGCACTGTGTCAAGACACAAGGAAGGCGCTATAAAAATGTTAAGTTACCGCTATTAACAAATTAGGTAATAATTGTTAATTATTATTAGGCAAGGCTAGGCTACTGTCTTGCACTGTGACCTTGGACAAATCATTGGCTCCCTCCGGAAGTTAAATGTGTCTGTTCGAATTCTAAGGCTCCCCCCGCTCCCTCTCTCTCCTTCCCCAGCCTCGGTTCTCTTTCTCCCCTCCCCTCCCCCAGCCTCCGTGACGGCGGATACAAATGGCCAACACGAGGGCCCCGATGCTCAGTCCGGTCAGGATGTTGCGACCTCGCCGCTGCGGAAGCGTTTTCTGCCACTGGGAGAGCTCCACCTGCCTCATAAAGTGCAGCTGGGCCGGGCTCAGTTTGTCTCGCGCCGGGTCAATGCGCTGCGCTACGGGGGCCTTTCCGACCTCTGATCCCGCAGCTCCGCCAGCACTGGTATCGGCCATCTCGCTCCTGGACCTATTCAAGAGCGGGTCAGAAACACGGCGCACGCCGGAAAGGACGGTAGCCCCTAGGTCGTCGTCGTCGCTGAGGATTCTGGTACTTGTAGTCTGGCTGACCTTTTCTTCGGAAGAATCCGAGATGAGGCGGAAGAGGGGCGGAGTGTGCTAGGCGCGCCCTCTGATTGGCTGAAGCTCCCGTGGAGCCCGCGAGCTCGGCAGTTGAGACCTAGAAAAGCCGTTGGGAGCACGAGGCCGTTCATAAGCTGCGAAGTTTCTGAGAGTCTGGGGGGGAGGGGGGAAGGGGGTCGTTGTCGTCTGGAGGGTCTGCAGGGCAGCTGACTATGGCTGGGGCCGCGGGGCCCAGAGCGTCGGCTTCCCTCTGCGACTTTAAGTTTGGCGCTGTGGACACGCAGACGATTGAAGACGCCCTGCTCCACCTAGCCCAAGAGAATGAGAGGGCGGTGCGGGAAGCCCGGGGGCAGGCGGGCAGCTTCAGGGAGACCCGGATCGTGGGTGTGGGCCCAGGACTGGGGGGAATGGGGTGTGTTGCGCACCCGAGGCACCAAAACACCCAACCTTGCCTCGAGGGCCTCAGCTCCTCCCCTTTTCCTTCTCTTACCCTCCTTTCCTCTCCCCCTCTTCTTCCGTTAGTCAGCAGAAAACCGAAGCCATTGCTCAGATCCTTAAGGTCCCAAAGCAAACTAGAAAACACAGTAGCGTTTTATTTTGGTTAAAATCTAGACATAATGTCTGAATTTTCATAGTCCACCAAGTCAAGATACATTTAACTGCATATGCCAAGCAATAGGGATACAGGAGATAATTGAATTAGTTTTCCACTGTCGGTAGCGATACCTGCGTGCTGCTGGTGGGATTTTGTGTGCTTGCCAGGATATTTTATGCAGGTGTGTTTATGTGCTAGAGGGTTGTGGGCTTGTCTTGGATTTACCACTGCACATTAGTCAAGAGAGATGGATTTCAGTGACGAGAGAGGTTTGGCTGCCGTACAGTTCTCTCTGCATGTATCTGACCATCTGCAGTCCCATGCTGATGGTCTTTTATGTATAACCCAGGGGTCCTGGAAAGCTCCTCTGTTGAGAACTGAGATTTTTCCTGGTTCCCACCCTATAATGGAATTGCAAGTTAAACAATTCCAACTGGGACTTTCCACTCAAAGGGAAATATTGGAGGCTGTTAGGACTAGTCTTTACCAATTTATTAGTGAAGTTTTCAAAATCTGTCTATTTAACAACCCTACAATGAAAAACACACAATAAAACTTGGTGGGAGAGGGGCAGGAAGGAGGGAGGCAAGGAATTCAGTCATCTTAGTTCCACTTAACAGACTAGAGGAATCATGCCCATTATAAAGGGGGTGGAGTTAAGCTATGCATGCATGGGAAATCTCTAGAGGAAAGTTGCTGAAAAAAAATTGTCATCAGCAAGATTAAAATTCAAGAAAGCGGTTTTGGTTTTATATTAAACTATAGGAATTGGGATTTCTTATCTATTCCAGAATTTCCCAGCAGTCAAGAATATGAGCAGGTAGAGGGTGGGAAGGGGGTAATGTGTATTGGTACCAAGCAAGAGTTCTTATCTGCTGAACCCTTGTCACCAAGGAGCTTGATCAGCTCTTGCTCTTGGCACACAAATCAGACTTCCCTTTTGTGCCTCTGATCAGTTTGTTGGCAGCAAAAGAAATTAGGCTCTGCCTTAGTTATTCTAGTCTCATCTTTCTCACCTTCTGACCCCCTAACTTGAGTCGCATCATGGTTTTTACACAACACTGATAGTTCAGGGTGGTTAGGATTGCATCTTGTGATTCAGGCTTTTCTTTTCTATTTTGGCAGAGTTCATTTTTCTTCTGTCTGAACAATGGTGCCTGGAAAAATCCGTGAGCTACCAGGCAGTAGAAATCCTAGAAAGGTAAAGTCCTGGGCATGAGGGCTTTGCAACTAGGTAGCTCTGATTAACTAATGTGCTCACCACTGTTGAAATGGTACCTTGGCATTGCTCCTGAGTTCCTTTACTTTAGTGTTAACCAAGTCTTAAATTGATATTGGTGAGACTAAGATGCAGCAATCTAAGGAACAAATGCTCCCTCTGGAATGTGTGGAAGACTAGATTGTTTACTCCTGTCCTCCCTCCCACTCCTGTAGGTTCATGGTTAAGCAAGCAGAAAGCATCTGCAACCAAGCAGCACCTGTGGTGAGAGGGAATGAGAAAGCAGAGCCCTGGAGCTGGAGGGCCCAGAAAGAACAGCTCTGTAATACATTTGTACTTCGACTTGTGTCATGTGTTCAGCTGGCAAGCAAACTTTCCTTCCACTACAAAGTAAGGAATTGGTCTTATTCTTTCCACCTTCACAGCACTGTGCTCAAAAGCTGACCTGTGGGCAACTAGATAGGAATAAATTAAAGTTTTCTACCAGGCAGCTCTGAGACACCCACCCCTAGCCTCGGTGATTCTATTCATATGGAAACTCCAGAGTACAATTACACCTCCTAAGCACCTCTACTAAACACAGCTGTTATAACTGGCAATCTTGTTCTTAAGAGTATAATAGCTGGATTAATGCCATCATATAAGTATACAGACAGGTCACCTTTCCTCCCTTTTGGACTCAAGGACAGTTTGCATAAGGTGCCTGAATAGTCAACATACTTAAATTATCATTAAAGGTAAGATTTATAAAAAGGAAAGTAGCTCTGGGCATTAGATTTGGAATTGGAAAGAGTTCAGATTCTATCTCAATTGCTCTCTGAACTCTAAACTGATTTCCTCATCTCAAATTTTTCTAGCTCCAAATCTATGATCTTATGCTGGTATTACTCTCCCCACCCCCAGTGTTTGTAACAAACCCCCAACTTATTAGAAAATCCTTTTTCTGTCCCCTCTCCCTCTTTTCTTTATTCAGATAGTCAGCAATGTTACAGTCCTTAATTTCCTCCAGGCTCTGGGGTACCTTTATACTAAAGAAGAACTACTGGAGTCAGAACTTGCCATTCTGAAGTCTTTAAACTTCCAAATCAATCTACCTACTCCTTTGGCGTATGTGGAGATGCTCCTAGAAGTTTTAGGTATATCATTCAAGAGATATCTTGGTGAAAATTAGACAAGCACAGTAGCCATGAAAGGCCAAATATAACTTGAAACTTCTCTACTAGAAGCATTTGTGCCTTCCAGGGCTCTCGATTGACTGAACAAAGGAGAAAAGCAACATCTTGAGTGCTATGCTTAGTAGTTTGGCAGCCAGGAAGGGGAGGGGGCAGTAATTGGCTTGGTGGGTTTTGGCTTTTTTTCTTGGAGTGCAATTCTGGAAGGACATTAGTCCTTATAGCTAACTTCTACTTAGAACCACTAAAAAACCCCAATTTTACCTTTGACAAATATCCAATCCACTGAAACAAGTCTACAGAAGAACTTAGTTACTAGGAAGAGTGGTAGCCTAATAACTTAAAACGTACTACCCTGATTTGTTAGGGATATGACCACATCCCTGGTAAACTATTTCCTTTGATGGAGGGACAAATGTAGAGACTTAACACTCTCCATACCCCATGCAGGGTATAATGGCTGTTTGGTCTCAGCCAAACAGCTGCATGGAACCTGCCTGACATTGCTTGACTTGGTCTATCTCCTGCATGAGCCTATCTATGAAAGTCTGCTGAGGGCAACAATTGAGAACTCTACTCCTATGGAGCAGGGGTAAGGTACTTCTTAAGGATTTACAAATAATGTGAGCAGTGTTCTGACAAGGACTTGAGTGGGTGAGACTCGGTAAAGCCAACTAATTTGTCCCCTCACTTTGGTATATAGTCATAATGAATTTGTTCACATAAACTTGTAATTTATGATCTTAAAATGTTTTGATGTAGCAAGTTTAACCCAATCAAAACCCAAAAGACTTTGAAGATTTTAAAATATTTAAATGAACTTGTCATTAACTAACTCGTGATCACATGTTGGGGTGCTTGGGCTGTTTTCAGAAAGAGAAAACATACAAAACAAACCAGTCATAAGGTTGCAGGTTTGACATAAGTGCCTGATTACTGTAAAGGCAGATGAGAGAAGCCCCACAAATGTGTGGTTGTAACAGACGGGAACACAAAAGGCCAGTAAATCAAATAACACATGAAGTTCATGTTTCATCCTGGTTGGGAGGAAGCTACCTCCGAGATAACCAGCTAGCTGGTTCCATCATTTCTTTCCATGAGAGTAATCTTATCAAATAATATAAATAAATTTCCACAACCAAATAACTTGGGCAACTCTCACCTTAGTTATAAAACTGAACTGTGATTTTAATTTTTCAGGGGAAAATTTTTATCAGTGAAAGAAGACTTCATGCTTTTGGCAGTTGGGATCATTGCAGCCAGTGCTTTCATCCAAAACCAGGAGTGGTGGGTCCAGGTATGCATTACTATGTGACATCATTATCAAATTCAACTAATAAAAAGCATTCCACAGTCAATTAAAGGGAAAGGCAGATTTAACTTCACCAGAAATAAGTGCCAAAGCCTAGCACAAGACAGATCAGTGTGCCAAGACAAATGGGCAGTAGAGAACTACATTTGGGGTTAGGTTGCTGATTAAAGCATTTTTAACTTTTTAACAAAGCAAAGTTGAAAATGCTTTGAAAAGGTACGTACTCTGGTCAAATATCTTGAGTATTCTTCTAAAAATGGGGGAAATTTATACCCTGGATGAGGCATGGAGTGAGTTAAGTCTCTACATTTGTCCCTCCCATCAAAAGAAATACTTTATCAGGGATATGATCATTTCCCTATCAGGAGTTATTAGTTATTAGGCTACCACTCTTCCTAGTAATTAATGTTCCTCAGACTAATATCTTTAAAAGTCAATCATATACCAAGTTTGAAGTGCTAAGTGTTAAGAACTATCTCAATTTTTAGCTCTGATAAATATAATTTGGATCCAACCTTCCAAAAAAAAAAAAAAAAAAAAATCAGAGGAACAGAAAGATTTAATTAGCATTTGATTCTAGAGGCTGTCCAGAAAAATTTACACTTGTATAATCTGTCAAGATGATTCAGAAAAACTTGCTGCTTCTATGTCTCTCTTTCTCTGAGGTTGTGGAGTACTTACACAGTATCACTGGCATTGCTACTGAAAGTATTGCTGAGTTTTCATATGCAATCCTGACTCACTCTGTAGGAGCCAGCACCCCAGTTCGACAGCAACCTGACCTGCACCATCTGGCAGTCAGACCACTGAGAGCTGCTGCCACCTGCAACATGTGAGCCTGACTGTGAGTTTCTAGAATATCATCAGACTCTCGGGTCATGACCACTTTTACCCCCAAATCTATTTAAGGTCAAAACCTAGTCAAGACTCTAGGCCATGACTTTTTCCATCCCCAATTTATTTAATCTAATAATCTAGTACAGAAAAAAAGCTCAGAAATATCTTAGGTCTTGCAAGTTTGATTTTATGTTACCATTTTTTGTTTGCTAATCTAAAGAGAAAAAGGGTTAATGTGGATATATTTTAACTTGGTAAAAATAAATGGGGAAGGAGGGAGAAGAAGAATGCTAGGATGAAATGTTTTCTCTTCAGATGTGATTTCTTGGTAAAAATAAAATGAATCCAAAACAAAGAATATGACTAGGAAGAAAAAAAGACTCCAAACTCAGGTGACCTTGACTTACAGGCCATTAACATGTTTTTGTCCCAAATATCTCAGTCCAAGTACATTCTCATTTGAGGATGGGACCTTTGCCCACTCCTTTGAAATAAGCAAACACACACACTAGCTCCCCAGAATTAGCTATTTTCAGTCTACTTTAAATGACTAAAAATACAAAATTTTTGACATGTCCCAACCTTTTTTTACATAGCTACATGTGTTTGGTTTTTTTCTAGAATACCAAGTATTTTATTTATAGGATAGTTTTTTTTTAAACAATCAGTGCACCTCAGCACAGTAATAGACTGCAGCAAATCTTTTATTAAGAATTATATATCTTCATAATGCCCCAAACATTATTAAAGTCTGTTCCATGTCTCTCTCTCTTCTGCCTTGTGTGTGTTGGCACACAGCAGATAGGCAATAAGCACTAAACTTTGAGAAAGAATTAAGTTTCAAGCTTCCAATCACATCATGTGGCCTCTGGGCCACATGTGACATTTTCCCATGTTACTTAACATTACATACAATTCATTCCTCTTAATATTCATATTTAAAAAACTATGCTGAATATGACTATAAGGGAAAGAGAATCCGTTGATAATCACTCAACTTAGGCTTTTTATGAAAGCAATCTTTTTTTGTTTTGAAGGACATTAGAAAGTTGTGAAATGGACTAGTGGAGAGTTATTTATACACATTGTTACTGCTCTGTACACTACTGCAATAGAATGTTATTCTTTTAAAATAAAGTGGCTTTGTGGATTTTCCTTTTTGGTACTGTAAACATGTTGTACTGTTTAATATTGAATGAATTTATAACATTTCTGCCAATAAAACATTCCAAAGCCATTAAGGCAGAAGACTCCCTCACTCTCATGGAGGAAAAAAATGAAAAAGTCATTTGTTATAAAATTGTGAAGAGACCCAAGCAAGACCCCACTTCAGATTTGTCAACATAAACTTGAGTGCCTTTGTCCACTGCTCCTCAGAGTTGAACTGGGTTTTGATGGAATAGGAGCCGCCACTGCCTCCTGTGTCTTCAATCTTACCTTTCTCCACATCCATCCTACAGAGGAGACACATCAGAGCTCATTAGTAATTGAGAATCAAGTCAGCTCAGGCAAACGGGCAGGGCCATGGTCATGGGACCATTCACGTCATTTTCTCCATTAAAGCACCCTTGTCAGGGAAGGGTGGTGTACTTTGGATTTGCTTCGAAAGCCAAATATCATGCTGGCTGTCACAAGAGCCCCATTGTCACAGCTGAATGCAGAGAGCATAGAAGCAAATGAAAGGATGGGAGCAGAGAGTGGGTGGTTGTGGGAGATGAGGGTTAGAGTATCCTTCACTAACCTCTAGAGCATCCCTATATCTGTGGAAAAGAAAGGTGAGAGGAAAGGAAATGCTTTGTTTTCATGGCCAGGAAAGAGAACTCTGCTCCACTGATGGAGAAATCTCCTGCCTGTTAACTAAGGGTGGTGCCAACATCTGATCAGAATGCTTATTTCCAGGAGCTTCTGGAAAAACCCTCTTGAAACTAAAGAAGACAGAGCTCCTTGCCAAGATAATCCCCAAACTCATTTAGTAACATCCTCCCTCCCTCCCTCCTCCCCCCTCTCTCTCCAGGGACTGGGGATCGCATCCTGCTCCATTCATAAGATCAAGGGACCTGAGCAAAAGATTCAGAGAGAGCAATACTCAAAAGTCCCTAACAATCAAAGCCAAGAGACCTAGCACTTTTTTCCAGCTCTTTCAGCCCTTTCAAGTCCTTGACACTATTCTGACTTCCTGGACTGTGAATTCTTTCCAAGTTGGCTCGGTCTGGTGTCACTGTACACTAACCTGTAAGGTAGGCAGAAGCGTGTCTCGCCTTTCTCCACCTCTTCTTTGAACTGCTGCACACAATCTAGGAAAGCTACCATTGCATGATCAAACTTGTTGTCCCAGAAAAACCGCAAACCTCCAGAACAGTATAATGGCAGTTCCTGCTCAAGAGGAGAGATTTATTAATTAGTACATGTGACTCCAAAACATACAGAATGGTTTCAGTCCTGCTGATTTTTCAATCCATGCTCTTATCTGAATTCCACTGAAAACAGGCAAGTCCTGGTGGCTTTCTTCCTGACGTAGAGCAGCTATGTTACTTTGGGCACTGACTAACTTCTTTGGGTCTGGTCTTTTCGTGCAGAAAATAAGAAAAATCTCCCTCATAGCTATTCCTTTCCCATGCCAATTTATACAACCTTCTCTAGCCCTCCCAAATAGATAAAACCTTAGGGACCTCTCATTCAGAATTTTCTAGCTGATTTTGAAAAACATTTAGTTTTAACTGCATCTTTAGATATTCACATTTTAGAGACCACCTGAGGCTGGCACAGAAGCTGAAGTGCAATATTAGAACGATATTCAGCTGTCTCGTTAGAAAATACCAGGATTATTCTATAATGCAGTTGAACTAGAGATACCCCAGAGCACCTTGGATTTGTCTGTAAGAGACTCCAGATATGAGTGATTTCCATAAGGAACAAGGCGATACCTAAAAAAAGAAAAAAAAAAAATTTTAAAGAAAGTGGATAACAGGGCTGCTTAAGAGGATACTCTTTTCTAATAAAAATGAAGCCATGTAGTTTATCAATTAATTATCCATGGATTCAAGAGCTTCTTCTCTCCTATAGATAAAACGCTATACAGAGTGAAAATGTCCAGGAAAGAGATGTAATCCTCACCCAGAAAACATCTATCAAATAGAGTGGGGTATTACTGAAAATGTGCTGCTAATCTATGGAGACAAAACAAAAAAGTTGATTATCCTACCTCTGAAATCTCAGGCCCATTTTGTTGGCTAGGGCATGGAGCAGCAACACTGTCTGTCCCCATGCAGCATTGATCTCATTCCACTCCACAGGGACACTAGGGAGCCGCCCAAGCCTAAAGTTATTAATTGTGCCAAACTGTCCACTATGCCTGTGGAAGAAAATAGGAAAAAAGAGAAAAATTTGTGACTCCAGGGGATCTTTGCCATAACCATGGGGAAATATTGATGTGGGAGCAGGGGGGCAAGAATCAGTACTCTGTGACAGGACTTAGGTGCCTAGAAGACTTTGCCTAATTATTCTTTTCCCCTTCAATGTTGGATAATTTTATGCCCTAGAATTAGGTGAATTCATACCCACCCCATTAGCACCGAATTAAAACAAAATATGATGCAACACTTAGTTCCTGTTTTGTTGGGGAGAGTGTCTTTGGAGCTCTGTAGCTAAAATCCAGATGTGTCTTGTTCCCCACCCTCTCTTCCCATACCACAGTCCATATTACCAGATGTGGAATGTTGCATTAAAAACATTTGTTTTCTTCAGTTTGTCCAGTTGAATCTGAGCATAACGCATCTGGTTGTCCACACTCTTTAGCTCATCATCTAGCTCCAACTGTTGTCGTTTAAATTCACTATATTCCCTCTGGTATCTGTTGAATAAGGCAAACAAGCTGGTGTCACTTGTGGATAAAGCTCTAAATTTTATCATTCCAATCAATCAATGAATTATTTTGGCTTTGAAGCTGTTAGGGCCTTATGAATTTGGTTTAGGGTCACCAAGTAGGACACAACATTGAGTGTCATTCCTCTTTCCCAGTGAGAGGAGGAAAAGAATGTAAAGTTCCATCTGTTTGGGGCTGGGCATGCCCTTCAAAAAAGGACAAAACACAAATCTTTTCAAAAGGGCAATTATGGGAGACTTGACTCCCTAAGACCATATTGGACATATACACTATCCTGGGTTGGCTCATTTGACCTGTCCTGAGTATTTACACTAGTATAAATTTGTTACTTTATAAAATCCCTGGCTCAATTTCTACCGGCTGAAACAGTTAAACACCCAATGTGTACTTTCCTTCATGGAACATAAATTATTCTTTGTTTTAATATTCCCAAAGCCTAGCCACAGTTAATGGTAAAACTTAAAATGGCTTACTTTACACATCTTCCTAACTATAAGTGCCAAAAAAGGTTAACTTTCCCCCATCAGATGGAAAACTCTTCTAGCTTCATATAACAGGTACCTAATAAGAATGGGTTTTTCCTTCACTATTATGTAATTATAAAATTCTAAGTCAGGAAAGGACTTTTAGAGATCTTAGCAATTACTGAGTAATAGTGAAATCATTGGATTTGAAATCATATGTGGCTGTGAGATGACGACTAGCAAAATCATTACAGGTAAACCATTTTATTCCCTAAGCCTCAGTTTCCTCATTTCTAAAATGATATCTGCATATTCTAGGATTGTTATGAGGACTAAATGAGAATGTATATAATTTATTTTAAAACAAGTAAATACCATTATTTTACAGGTGAAACTGAGGCTCAGTGAGTTTATAAATATTCAGTGATTCCTTACTGCCTCTTAAGATAAAATGCAAACTTTCTTCCATTCCTGGTATTCAAAGCCCTTCATAATCTGGCTCCAACCAATGTAACCAGACTTATGTTAGTCCCTTTTTTGTTCTCTGATCCAGCCAAACTAATCCATTAGTTATTTCTTGAACTTCTATCTCCTGATTTTCTTCCTATGCATAGGCTAAACCCCATCTTTTACCATCTTCCTTTGAGGCTTGGCTCAAGATCCAACCTCCAAATGATTTTTTATGACATATTTGTGACCTTAGCAAAAACTGAACTTTAAAACAGGGCCTGTTTGGGTTTTGTCTTTGTACTCCCAGTGCCATAGAAGGCACAGTAGAGAAAATGCTTGGCTTGAAGTTGGGCAGACAAGGATTCAAATTTCGATTGTGACTCCTAGACAGTCATTTAATCTGTGCCTAAGAACTCTCCAAGGTACATTCAAGCTTTATTTGTTCTCCTCAGTCTTGAAGGAAGGGGGTATGCACTGAGATAGGAATTACTTACTGAGCTTCCTCCTGATCTAGTCGCTCAGTCTCTGCCTGGACTTTCTCAAGATTTTCTGCCACAATTTTTCGGTTTTTTTCTACATCTTCCAGTTCTTGGATCAGCCTCTCTTCCTCAAGTGCCAACTCCTTCAACTCCAACTTTAACTTCTCCTCATCATCTTCATTCATTTGCTCCAAGATCTCCAAACATCGCCTGTTGAAGACACCATATTTAATCTGAGGGAATCTGCCATTTATACTACAGTATTTCAGCTAGACTCAAGGAAAACCTGTAAGAAATTAATCTGGGATTCCTTCATCCAAGCCGCACTTTGGACCAGCAGAAAGCACCCAGTTGTTTGGCTCTGATTCAGAATCTCATTTATCAGATTCTGACAAGAACTCACTTGTAGTTCTGACATTCGTTTTCTGTAATGTTGAGCTGGGTATCCAGCTGATCCAACAAGGTATCTGTACATTCCTCACATAAAGGGTGATCCACATCTGTCTGGCCTGACATGATATCAAAAAGGTCTCCAGTGACCTGAGGAATAAGAAGAAATGAGTGAGCTATGAAGTTCATTGTGAGGAGTCAGTGAGAGTCATCCTCACACTGACTGATCACATACTCCTCCACCAGTTCAAACCATACCCCCTTGATGGGCAGACTTGCCTTTAGTCTTCGGCTGAGGTTCTCCATGGTACCTCCATCGGATGCCTCCCCAATCAGAGTGAAGCTGTTGGCACTTTCTGTGGACATCATCCTATAGACAGTCCCCCACCCACCAGCCACATGAGGGAGCAGAGAGGTTCTCCCTCCACCTCCTAACGTGCCAGAGGCAAGACTCTTAGGTAGCAAAGCCATAAAAACTCTTTTGAGAGCCAAATCTATTCCCCCAACTCTGGGTTTCTTTAAAGTCATTCTGATCTCTTCTCTTGGTAATATATAAGCTAGTATTATTGAATTGAGAGAACAACCCATGTCATCAACCTGAGGCTTATGCCACAGAAATTTCAGTAGGTAGAGTAGCCAAGAAAGAGTACTTCCTATATATACCCCCTATAAAAAAATCCAATTTAATAAATACCAATTAAAGGATAGTCATTTTCAGATTTCTTTTTCTGTTCCCTCCACTCCAGTGAATTAGATTAATTTTTCCCAGTTAAGTACTACTTAATTTGCCCTCTCCACCCTAATAGTTGCCAGAGGGAAATTTTGGATTCACTCCACAACTGTAAAGAACTATGGGAGAAGGGAGACAGGAGACCTTGATTGTTGGAGGGATTATGTGGTTGTTCACTGGCATCTGATCCTAAGACCTTACACAGAGAAAGCCACCCTAATTCTATGTGCCTCTAGTATGGAATAGGGACTAAGGCATAATAAGTACCTGGCTGGAGGGATGTATCTTCGGGAGACACCATCCTGACGAGTTTCAGCAAATGGCTCCTGAAAATAAGAGAGGACAATATTATCTTGCTACCTTGACTATGGTACCAGTTAGTGTCCCAAACAATAGCCCTGCTCCCCTGAGTATAACTGCTTGTCCTAGACAAGTATTTTCAATAAAGCTCTAGTTACTATGTTAATCTTTATTCTTCTCCTCTGGCCAAATCCTTCACAACCTCAGAAAGACTAATTACCACTGTGCTAGTACCCTTTTCTCGATCTCCTCCAATTCTGGAACCAAGAACCATATGTCAACACAAGTTATTTTTCCTAAATTGGGTGATCAGCTCCCAAATAGGTCAAGCTTCTCATTCTAGTAACACTACAAACCACCAAAGTGTTTCTTTATCCCAACTACTCTTCTAAATGTAAAGTCAGCTCCATTAGAATGTGAATTCCTAGAGGGCAGGGATTGGTTTTGCTTTAGTAATTAAATCATCAGCATTAACAGAACTAAAGCTGGTATATGGAAATACAGGCAACCACTGATTAACAGCACTAACAGATCAGAGAATTTTAAAAATCCTATTTGGCTTTAAATATCCTTATTTGAAAGGTGAAATGTTTGTTTCCCCCCCAAGGGAAGGAGCAAATTTACCTAATTATAGGTCAGATCTAGATATATTTCCATAACACATGTTTATATAAGTTGTAATATAGTAAAAAGCTGGTTTTCAAAACAAGACCTGACTTTTAAATTTTGTCACTGAAATACATTGGCTGCATGAACCCAAGGAAGCCACTTAACCTACTGACTTGTAGAGAAGGTGGCCCAGCCTCCCCCTCTCCCCTCAACCTCTAGTCCTCATGTGGCAGTTTCCTATACCAATGAAACCATAGTTACTGAAAAGTTTGCCTAGAATTGGGCTGGCAGTGGGACAGCTAGTCAGTGTAGTGGCTGGAGCGCCAGTCCTGAAGTCAGGAGGACCTGAGTTCCAATGTGGCCTCAGACACTTAACACTTTCTAGCTGTGTGACCCTGGGCAAGTCACTTAACTCCATCTGCCTCAGCCAAAAAAAAAAAAAAAAAAAAAAAAGCTGGCAAGATCAAGCCAGCCTAGGATTAACAATAATATAGTAAGCCATAAAATAAATAATTCGTGTGTTTATGACAAAAACATATTCATACATTACTGCTTTTTATATTAAAAGCTAATACTAACAGTGCCATTCACCATTTATGTTAGAAATCAGTGATCAAGTAACAATCTTCTCCAAAGTGTTATTGTTGCTTCAATGAGCTCCCCACCATAGGCTAATACTTGTGGACCCTCAAATTGTCTTCTACTTCTCTGTAACTATAGAGATAAAGATGCATTTGTTTCACAGACACCTGAAGTAGAATATTTCTCACCTATAAATAAAGCCTGGGTAAGTTCAAGGGAACACTATAGTAGAGCAGAAGCTCTGAATATTTTTCTTAGGCTGGATTCTATCTTTGAGAAGTACAAATTGTATTCTATTACCTCTCCTGAGTTAGCTTCTTCCTCCTGGGTCTCTCCAGGTTTTGTCTGAGCTGTGCTGAGTAGTGGAGCTAGAGGAAGAAGAAATTGCTCCAATCAGTGAAAGTTTCCTACTCCAGCTGTGAAGTTAGCCTTGTGCCCCTCCCCCTCTTTTAGAGAATTTGCCGTTTACATTAGTTGGAATTGTTTTCTTTCACTTTACACATCTTTACATACAAAACAAGCATCAATTTTAGGTCATTTTCATTTTTTTTTCTCATTACTTTCACTCCACTCCTCTCCTATTTTTACCCAATCACACCTCCACTTTATATTCAACACGAATGAAAATGAAGTGGAAAAACTCAATAGAATTCCAGAACTTACACAGCATTAAAACTGCAAGGAGCCTTAGCCATCTCAACCTCTTTTACTCAAAACGAAAAAAATAATCCTTAGGCAAAGCCCTGCGGCTTGCAATCAGTCACTGGTCCACTTCTAAGGGCAATGGCCCTCCCCCAACCCTTAGAACGGAGCAGACCTGTGAGCTCCCGGATGGTGACTTGGTCTAGGATCTTGAAGGACGTGTCCAGTTTCAGGGGCTGGCTGCAGCGCTGGCACACGAAGCTCACCTGCATGGTGCTGCTCGATGACTTCGACCCCTCCATCCCTGAGGGGACCCGGCTGTAGATCAGCGTGGGGTAGGGGTTCCCGGGGGCGCTTCTCTGGCCTAGGATTCTCACTCCAGCCCTCTACCCCAGGATTCCAAGGAGTTTCCAGTCCCAGGGCCCGGGAGCCCACTCTTGGCCGAGGTGCAGAAACACGAACTAGGCGACGGCGGGGTCGAGGCCGGTCTCGCCCCAGGGTCAGGGCCCCAGACTAGGACCACCGCCGCCGCCTCCTCACCTCTGCGTTCCAGAATCTGCTGACCAGGCCAGGACGAGTAGGGCCTACCGCGGCGGCACCTTCACACCTCCAGCGCTCTCCAAGATTCCGGTCTCCCCGACCCCCATCGCCCACAGCCCAGATATCTCGGCCCTCTCTTACTTCCCGGTTCACTGGGCGGGACTTCCGCCCTTCAAAGGATGTGACGGAGGACTCGAAGACCAATCTCAGGCTTCGGCTCTTCGTTAACAGAGAGAGGAGCGCGACAGCGGCCTCCACAGCTAGATTTAAGAACTGCAGTTAAGTCCATAGACCAGCCCAAGAGTTGCGGGAAAGCACAAGAGCCGGAGGGTAGGAAAATGGAGCAATTGAAAATTCCTGAATTCTTCTGATGCAGATGCTGAATCCCAGCATCTTCAACCTTAAATGAACCAAATTCCTTCAGACTTTCCTGAGATGTCAGGGTTGAAGTCAGAGGAATAGATTTTGGAGCCACAGAATCTGAGTTGGAATACTGCTTCTGCTATTCATGACCTGTGTGACCTTGGGTAAATCACACCCTTTCTGGACCTTTTCATCAATTATAAACTGAGAGATTTTGGCCTGGATAGTCACTGAGGACCTAAATTCATGATTCTGGGAGAGCAGGAAAATAAAGTTTAACTTTTCAACAATGAATGCTTGAAAAAAGAAAAAAAACTACAAGCTATTTAGGAAGATAGAAAGTGAGTTTAGGTCTGAGTATAAGCAGTTGTATTATTGAAAGGATTATTAGATATGTATTGGACTAGATGCAGTCCATTCCAATTTAGATTCTATGATCTGAAACTCCCTGGCAGAAAAGAGCATAAAACAGATCTAAAAATTTTGAACTATTCCAACCATTCTGTAAAGCAAATTTGGAACAATAGCTATAAAACTGTGCTGTTCCCTTTGATCCAGCAGTGTTACTGCTGGGTTTGTATTCCAAAGAGGTCATAAAAAGGAGAAAAAGGACTCACACATGCAAATGTTTGTAGCAGTTCTTTCTGTAGTGGCAAAGAATTGGAAATTGAGGAGATACCCAATAATTGGGAATGGCTGAACAAATTGTGGTATGTGATTGTGATGAAATACTATAAGAAATTTCTGTGAACTGATGCTGACTGAGGTGAGCAGAACCAGAACAAGGAAACAGCAACATTGTGCAATAATCAACTACATGTGGACTTAGCTCTTCTCAACAATACAATGATCCAAGACAATTCCAAAAGACTCATGATGGAAGAATTTCAAAGAAAGAACTATGGAGTCTGAATGCAGAACAAAGCATATTTTTCTTCTTTCTTGTAGTTTTCCCTTTTTGTTCCAATTCTTCCTTCACAAAATGATTAATGTGGAAATGTTTAACCTATATCAGATTGCTTTCTCTCTTAAGGAGAGTGGAAGGGAGAGAGGGAAGGAGAAAGATTTTGAACTCAAAATCTCATAAGAATTAATTTATATGTAATTGGGAAAACACTATTAAGCAGGGGGAAAAAATCTACAGTGTTAGTACTTTGGGCATAGTAGTCTGTCTTCTATGAGAGACCCTTAATGAAAGTAGTCCTACACCTTTACTCCCAGTGACATACTCTTTTATCCAGTGACTTTAGCCTCTTTGTCATCCAACAAAAAAGACACTCTCAGCTTCAGGAATTTTCTTTGCTCCCTTCCCTATGCTCAAATGTTCTCTCTCCTTATTTCTGCCACTAGTTTTAAGTACAACAAAAATCCTATCTTCTACAGGGAACCTTTCCCAACTTTTCTTAATTCTAGTGCCTTTTTTCTCAATTATTTCCTATTCTTCCTGCATATAGCTTGTTTGTACATATTTACCTGTTATCTTGTGTTACATTGTGAACTTTAGGGCAGGGACTGTTTTTTGTTTCTTTCTGTATCCCTAATATTTAGAACAATGCCTGACACATGGTAGGATTTGATAAATAGTTACTGACCAATTGACAAGAGCACTCAGGAATGAGTACCTTATGGGGTGTCAAGGAGGGCTGAATTTGACTGGGGGAAAAAACCCTAACAACCACCCTGGGTTCACATCCAGCTGAGAAACCCTGAACAATTAACTTTTTTCTAAACCTGTACCTTCACTCTTAAAATAGTATAATCATAGGGGTTGTATTCAACCGGCTATAAAATAAAGCTAACTCTTTACACCTTTCTTTCCGCTAAATATGAATAATAAGTTAACAGCAGCTGAATTTGAACTCACTTCCCTCACTCCAAATCTACTAAGAAAAGACAACATGGGTTGTAGAGTCAAACAGTGCAACTTCTCTGTCCTCAAAGAACTCTGAAGGTCCTTTGCATATATATATGTGTGTGTATATATATATATATATATATATATATATATATATATATATATATATATATATATATATATATATATATATATATATATATATATATATATATATATATATATATATATATATATATATATACATGACTCTAATTATTCCAACTCTCTTCTGACACAAGGTCTAGCTCAAAAACATTGAGGTTTCTCCAGTGCAAAGTAATCTGCTTCTAGGTGCTTGAGATTAAACAAAAAAAAAGAGAGAGAGAGAAGACCCTTGACACCCTCATAGAGGTTAGTCAAGTGGGGCGTAAGACCTAAATATCGATAACTGTACTAAACATTAAAGAAGGAAGTATATTTCAGAGTGACAGAATAAAGAGCTGAGGGAGAAATCCAAGGAGAATGACTTCGATGGCGGGGGCCCTACACTTGCTAGAGAGGGTGTGGTCTCGTTTGTGGCTCGACCCACTGCAGGCGTCAGTTTCTTTATCTGTAAAAGCAGCACGGCGGCGTAGGCATTGGACGAGATCATCTCCCACATTCCCTTTGTAATCCAACTTTCTCAATCTATTGGTGATGATGGGCCTATCGCTGTCTGCAAGAGGCTCCCGGATTAAGGTGAATGAAAGAGGACGAGACGAGAGCGATTACTCAACGCGCACCGGGAGATTGGCACCTGGGCGAGCATCCCGGGGCCCTGAGGTAGCCCGCCCCGGCCCGAGGCATGCACCTGCTGGCTTCCACTGACAGCCCAGGACCTGGCCCGCAGTATTGACGTCATTGGCACACGACAGCGCGCTGGCGCCCGGCCTCCCCCAGAGATGTGAAGACGGCCGAAGATGCCCGGGCCCCCCTGGCCTCCCTCATTAGCCACATAATGCTCTGGGGCGCAGAGGAGGAAGGCGCTATCTCTCGTTAGCCTCCCAGGTCGCCCCTGACTCCAACTGTTTACTCGGAGCACGTCCGGCGACTACCGACGAGAGAAACCACAACTGCTTGGCCTCCTGCCCCAGCCGGCGCCGCGCGTTAGGGCACGCGTGCGTAAGAGCGCGCGCCAGGCACGTGCCGCCCGAGAGCCTGCCGGCGATTGGCTGTGACGCGACTTCCGCTGTAAGCGGCGGAAGCCGGGCGGGCAAGCGAGTGAGCGAGCAGGGAGGCAGGCAGGAAGGCAGGCAGGCGCCCGGGAGGCAGGCAGCGAGGAAGCGAGGGAGCCAGACAGGCCGGCGGAGGCCCGAAGGAAGCCGAAGCCTGCCCCCGTGCCCAGGTCCTCCGGTTTCCCGTCCCGGAGCCCCCAGCGGAGCGGACGCGGCCCGCCCCGGCCATGGCCTCGCTGCTGAAGGTGGATCAGGAAGTGAAGCTCAAGGTAGCAGCCCCCGCCTCCTCCCCGCGACCCCGCCGGGCCGGTTCCTGACCCAGCGGCGGCCGCCTTTGTCTCCCGGGGGGACTTCCGATCCCGTCGCCCCCTCCCCCTGCCCCGGGCCCGCCCATCCTGCTAGCAGCCCCGGTTGGCTGTCGGCTCTTCCTGGAGGCGGGCGGAGCGTCGCTTCTCCCGGGGATGCTATTATTCCGGGGCCGCTGCAGTTTGTACCGGCGCCGGGCTCAGGGAGGAGAGGGGGAAGGCGCTGACGGACACGTGTTGGGCCGGGTTCAGATGGCAAGCCGCAGCGAAAACCAACCTTCCCTTTATCGATTGTGCGGCGCCAGCCCCTTCCCCCTCCGGGGGCCAGCCTCCCCCAGGGGCTGGGGGTTGCCCTCGCATCGTCACTGAGGGTTGGGGGGTGCGTTTGTGAGATCACAGCCCCCAAGTCTCCACTCTCCTACTACCCCCTTATCCCTGGGAGCAAGCTGACATAGGGAGGGAGGAAAAACCGACGAGTGTTGGCCCCTATTCCGTGGGTACCACCCCCAAGATGGAAAAATGGATCCTCAAAAAAATAAAATACTTAGAATCTGGGGGTCTCTCGTCTTCTCATTACAACTACAAGGTGAGCAGAGGTTCAGCCACAGTGTTGTGGTGTGTGTTTGTGGGGTTTGGGGTCTTTTGTTTTGTTGCTTCTGAGAACACCCGTTCCCCCTGCTCCCGGACCCTGGAAGAAGTTCTGATGTGTGTTCTTGCCTTTTGCAGGTTGATTCTTTCAGGGAGCGGATCACAAGTGAGGTGAGTGATGTAGGGATGCTGCTTGTTGGGTGGGAAGAGAAGACTGACTTAGTTGGGGATACCCAAAAGAGGTCACCTGGGGAGTGTGTAGATTGGATGCTAAGAGCCCTCAGCAAGCAGTAAGTCAACTTCACTGTGTCCCTTTCAGGCAGAAGACTTGGTGGCAAATTTTTTCCCAAAGAAGTTGTTAGAACTTGATAGTTTTTTGAAGGTGAGAGATACTTCCTTTCCCTCCCTTCCCTTCTCTAGCTACCTTTATCCCCAGTTCCCTCAGGATGCTGGACTCCATAGCAAATTGGAATTGTCTGCTTTGTGTTTGATTCTAGCACATACATTTTCCTTCCTTGCACCTCAAAAAAGAATTCTTATTCCTTTTCTTTTAACATTGAAGTCATTTCCAGATATAATTGTACCTCTGTTCCCCTGAGTCCTTCCTTATAATGAAGAAAAATAATTAAGCACAAGCAGCTAGCAGTGACCACGTCTGACAGTGACATTCCATACCCATAGCCCCTCACCTTTCCACTTAAATCATCTTTACACTTCTGTTTAACTTAGAAACATATTTTTTCCTCCTTCCAGGAGCCTATCTTAAACATCCATGATTTAACCCAGATCCACTCAGACATGAATCTCCCTGTCCCTGATCCTATCCTTCTTACCAATAGCCACGACGGATTGGATGGTGTAAGTTTCTCTTTACTACTCTCTGTTGTTGATCTATAGATGCACCTGAACCAGAGTTCTGTTTGTATTAAAGACCTGTTTCAGGGACTAGGAGCCACTTTCTGAGAGTTTAGCATAATCCATCTTGTTTCTGTATTTGTAATATGAGAAGACTCTTAACTATCCTGTTCCTAAAGCTGTTGTGACATCCAACAGTACTGAAATCAACATACGCATTCTCTAGAGGTTATAGGATATCTGGGCCTGGGTAAGACCTTTTTTTTTTTTTTTTTTTTTACCAGTTGGTATTTCATATTCTGTCAAAGATTAGGAAGTTGTTGCTGTCTAAGCTCACCCTTCCTTCTGACTTGTATTTTTGAATATAAAAACTTGATAATATGTGTGATGCACTTTGCAAATCTGAAAAGAGGCACTGTGTAACTATCAGCTATTTATAGAACTAGTATAGGTCTAAAGCAAGAATACCCGAATAAATTCAACACCCCCATTGATCATTTCTTTGTTTAGTGTTCATTAGCATTTATTTATATGAAGTCAATATCAAATCATCTCTATCATTTGCTTAATGAGTCTAGTCTTTTCAATTAAATTATTTCTTGAGAACAGATTGTTTACTTGTCTTTATCTGGGGTATTTTAGCACAGTGCCATTGACATAGGCACATAAATGTTTATTGAATTGAATGGAATCAACAATGAGGGACTTTCAATTTAGGTTTCAGGACTCTATGGGAAGAATAGGGTAAAGTAATTTAAAAATTGATGTCTTTGAGGAGGATAACACTTAACCTCTGCATGTCCTTAGCCCACTTTGAAGAAGAGGAAGTTGGATGAATGTGAGGAGGCCTTCCAGGGTGAGCACTATCTCTTTCCCCAAATCTATTCCTGTAAGCCCCATCTTGGTTGATTGGTATCCAGAATGCTACAGTCTGATTGTATTTTCTAGAATTGAATGAATCTGAATTTAGAATTCTGAGCCACACAAAAACTGCTTTTCATTGAGGCAAGGGAAGTCCTGACCTGACTTTAGGGTCAAGTTGTTGGGGGAAGTCCAGGGGTTGTGTGGGTGAGAATGTTGAGGAAAATAAGGGTGGCTTATGAGGCTTTGGGAAGAAGAGAGAGAAAAATGTCTATACCTGTTCTAGACCAAAAAAAATTTTTTTATTTCCTTTCCTACCAGGTACCAAGGTGTTTGTGATGCCTAATGGGATGTTAAAAAGCAACCAGCAGCTGGTGGACATTATTGAAAAGGTGAAACCTGAAATCCGGCTATTGATCGAGAAATGCAATACGGTAAGGCCAGAGTGGAAATGAAAATCATGGTGGATGGGGAAAAGTCTTAATGGGAAGAGGAAAGTGGTTTTGTATTTACTTATTTTTATTTTTGTGGTAGAAGGTCAGTTTCTTGCTTCTCTGCCAAGTTTGTGTTTAGTGATTCTTTTCCTTTCTTCCTTCACACAGTAGTAGTTTTCACATAAGTAATGTTCTCATGTTGCTCTGTTCTCTTTCCAGGTCAAAATGTGGGTTCAGCTCCTTATCCCCAGGATAGAAGATGGGAATAACTTTGGTGTATCCATCCAGGTAATGCCTTCCGATTAGATGATAAACTAAAGGATATGATCTCAAGGAGTTTATTTCATTTAGTGCAGAAATTTGGTGATCTTTACATCTGTACCTGACATGACTTAATACACTTTTGCAAAATACAGGTGTTTGGTTGATTGATAAAATCCTTAAATGAACATCTACTTATGTAGTCAAGCATTTTCTCATCTGCCTTTTTTGGGACTTATTAGCTGGTATCCTTTGGGGTGTCAGTAGGAATGGATTTGCTTTCACACATCCACCCTTTAATCCCTCATAGGAGGAGACTGTTGCAGAACTAAGGACTGTGGAGAGTGAAGCTGCATCTTATCTGGACCAGATTTCTAGGTAGGACTGTTGGGGACTGGCCCAGGGGACTGTGGGGGGAATAGGGTCAATTTTTGATTTCTCCTCATACTTGCTCTTTCCTCTTTTTTTTTCTTCCAGATATTACATTACAAGAGCCAAATTGGTTTCTAAAATAGCCAAATATCCCCATGTGGTAAGTGAGAAAATTTTGTTGGGTGGAGGTTGAGAAGTATGAAATTGGAGAAAAGCCTTGAATAAGCCCACCCTCCTCCTGGTCCTGAAAAACAGCCACTCCTTTTTCCTTTCCCTTTTCTTTCCTTGTTTTCCCATTCTTCAGGAAGACTATCGACGCACAGTGACAGAGATTGATGAGAAAGAATATATCAGCCTTCGGCTCATCATATCAGAACTGAGGAACCAATACGTGAGTGACCCCTTTACTACATAAGTCTCCATTTGCCCTGGCTTCTCTAAGCACTCATTTCCAGAGAATGGGGGTGGGGGGTAGGGGTAGGGGTGGTGGCGGTGGCAGGCTTAGGGTTAGGGTTAGATTCTGATTCTCATCTGAGAGCTCAGGGCCATAAAGTTGGTGCTTGATATCCAGTGATCCCATCTCCTGACCTGAAAACTGTTTGAAGTCCCTATGCCTAGGTTGGATGAGAGCCAGGTGGGTGATTTTCCTTCCCCCTCCCCCAACCTCTCTCTCAGGTCACTTTACATGACATGATCCTGAAAAACATTGAGAAGATCAAGCGGCCCCGGAGCAGCAATGCAGAGACGCTGTACTGAGGCCAGGGCCAGAGCCAGGGGACTCTGTGAGTCTGGCTCAAGACCGACATTGCCTTGGTTTGTTACATGACTATCGAGATGGGGAAACTGGCTGGAAATAGTAATCACACCTCTCTTCTGTTTTTAGTTAGAGTCTAATGAAGCTCTCATGTAGTTCTGTGACGTGTTTACCTCTTATTTCAGGCCTCAGGAACTCTCCTACCCTAGTGCCCATTCCCAACTTGCCCTGTCAAGACTCGTTTCTGGAGTGTTTGCATATGTGTGTTCATGCACACATGCACTTTCTCTTGAACTCTTTCCCTCACCCCAACCCATCTCTGGTATCTTGGTCTGTTTGTCTCCTTTTCATTTAGTTGGTTAGATATTGGGGGAGTCAGAAGTGAAAGAATTTAGTTTTTCTTTGAGGGAATTGGGGGGGGGGGGTTTGCTACCGTTGCCTCTCTGGCATAGAGGATCTTTGATTATGGGAATGGGGAGAGAAAGAGGGAGAGGTTGTATTTCCTAAATTGTATCTCTCCCTACCATGGGACCTTGGGAAATATACCTTCTACTGTCTTTCTCATTTTTTAAAAAATGTCTTTATTGTGAGGTTTTCAGTTTTTCATATATAGTTTTGCTCACCACACATACTCCTGACCTTATTACCCAGACGTCCCATCTTTTAAGAGTTCATCCTAGGTTCAAGAGTCAGGCGTTCAGACTAAAGGAAGAGGCTTCAGCTGAGAGGCACAGTCTGTTCACCTGAATAGAGAGATGGGAAGAAGGGGAGAGGGCAGCCACCAGTCCTGTGAACTCAAGTTTTGTTGGGAATTGTAACAAAGATTGCTGCCCCAACTGTTTGGTTCTTCTTAAATCAGTTAAATAATGGGAGGGGGGTGGTGTTTTTTGAAGCTTAGATCCAGATGCTACTTTTGGGCTTCTTCCTTTTGGAATGTTTTTATTTATATTTTTTCCCAAGAAAGATAAGGCATGTGTTGTGTGTGTGTGTGTGTGTACATGTGTGTATGTGTGCGTGTATATGTATGTGCATGCATGTGCGTGCATATGTGCACACACGCATGCGTGCGTAACTCTGGGATGGAGCAGAAACATGGAAGAGTTGCTGTCTTTCTCTTGAGAATTCTGGATATATTCCATTATTACAGGTTCTTCAGCCTCTCCCCTCCTCCCTCAGCTCTGTTACCTCTCAGAGAGAGTCTGCTTTTTTTCAGCCAATCAACCCTTTTCCTACGTGTATTTCCATCTTCCCTTCTGTTTTTCTCTCTCTTCACTTTCCTGCTGGTTTCCACCTGGGATGCATCACTGTCTGTTCCATTATGTTATAGTGAAGGAGTCAGGACATTGTCTTCCCATGAATAATATTCAGTAACAAACCAACTGTGTTTTAGTTGGGCCTCTCCTAGATCCTGTCCCTGTGCCAGCCTATCTTCTCCCTCTCCACCATGTGTTTCTTGGTGTTGTTTGCTTTTTTGTTTGTTGGATTGTTCTGATGTCCCCAACCCTGCTTCCCCAATCCTTATCCTATCCCAGCTTCCCTGGATCGTAATGTAAAATCCTTTTACCATGTCAAGAAATTATTAAAAATACAGGTACTTTGACCTTTTTTTAAAGTCACAGACCCCAGTGCGATCCTCAGACAACTGAGGCCAATCTCCATACACACACACACCTCCTCTTAGGCTGACTACAAATGAGGTGAGCAACCTCTACTCCCCCTTCAGTGATAAAAAGATTGACCTAACAGCTGTCTTCCAGTATTAGGGGGAAAGGTGGACCCTTTCTCTGATGGCCCCACCGTCTGTCTTGGTTTATGTTAAATAATGGCACTTCTAGGAGACTTGAGGGTCTCCTCCCAATCCCCCACCCCTTCTTTTTTGGCATCTGTGCTCACTCTCCCAATGATTCTCAGGAGCTGCCAGTAGGGGCTGCTGTGCTCTCATGCTGTTGGTGCAGAGCTTCCTTGGCATTGAACTTCAGAGGCCTACAGCGTTTGAGCTGGAAGGTCATCTGAACCCACACTCCTGTTTTATGGAGGAGCTGACACCCCAAGAAGCAGAATGACTTGTCCGAGGCCACGTTAGCTGGTTAGTGCCAAACCAAGACTCAGACAGCAGCAGTCCAAACTGGCTTGATTGGTGCTCTATCTGATGCACCACCATGCCCTTTGCTGTCCCTTTTTCCCTTGTGCAAGGGATGGGTCGGAAGAAAGCCAACCTAGTAGCATGCTATGCCTGTGATTTCGTTGGTGTGGGAGCGCCCAGCCAGGACCTTCATTTACCATTGTAGATCTTGAACTTCTCTGTCAACTCTAGTATTAGAGAGTTAACGAGAACACCAAGAAGACATTAAGTGACTGGCTCAGGGATATGTTGCCCAGGATATGATCTCTGATTTTCAGAAGGGTATTCTCAATTCCTTAAAAACTTTGTATATTGGTACTTAAGTCTATATATACTCACTTCTAGGAGTTTTGGGGTTTTTTTGTTTTTGGTATGTTGGCTGGAATTCCTTGACTTACATCTTGCAAGTATACCTTTCATTTTCCAGTCTGACCTTACTGCCACTGAAAAAAACAACAAAAACTGTTTTTAGTTAGGATTTGTTGTCTTCCACCTATCAGAATAAGTAAAAAAAAAAAAAATTATAGTGTGGGAAAATAGAGATTAGACAAAAGGGAGGGCTTCCTAGGATTGGGAGGCAGAGACACATGTGGGGAAGAGTACCTGTCTTTTGCACTGAATGGTCATGTTCTCTAGTCCCGGAGCTCAGGAGTTCCCTTTTCTTTGAAAGGCTTGCCAAGGATTTAGCTTATTTTTACTGAGGGAAATAGAAATGGGGATAGGAAAGAGGGGTGGTACAGATGCTGGCTCCCCTTAGATTATACTAAAATGGAAGCAATGAGAAAGGTGTAGTGTGTATATGTATACACACCTGTATGTATACAGCATCAGAATTAAGGAAACTTTGGAGATTTAACTATTCCAATTCTTATAGGGAACTGAGACAACCTCCCCATCTCCCTTAGCCTCACAAAGGTAGAGTGACTTGCCCTGTGACTTGAGGATATTAATATTTCCTGCAGATGCATCCTTTAGGTTCTCTCACTTGCAGTCCAGTGCTCTTTACCTCTGCACAAGGATGCCCTTGTAAGGAGACTTAAAGCAGGAATCTTATTTCCAGCACCTGTTTGGTTGTACTTCAAGATTCTAAAAATTTCTTTACCCTTGATCTATGCTATCCTTCAACTAAAGGAAACCCCTAAATTAAAAGTTTTTAACCAACAACATTGGTAGTGATGAAAAGTACCTACATTTTTTATTGTTGTTGGAGCCTGACTCACTGGTGTACTGGGGCTGGGGGTGGGGAGAATAGGGGAGCCGGGGATGGCAATTGGGAAAGCCAAACCACAGAAGAGGAAAATGGAGAGGGCAGGACCAAAGTATGGAGAAAATTACATATCTAGACCAGGGGGTGGAGAGCTTTAATCCTGTCCCAGGGAGTAGCTTTCTCCCCAGAGTTGGTTCCTGGAGCTGGGAAAAGCAACTGGGAGAGCTCTTCCCAGGACTTGATCTGTTTGGTATTCACTATGAATACAAGGGTGATTCTGATCCTCCTGGCTCTCTCCGTTGTCACCATTTTTGCTCTGGTTTGTGTTCTGTTGACTGGTAGGGGTGCCTCCAGCCAAACTCCTTACTGCCCCTCACGGACCCCTGTCAGTCAGTCTGGGCTGCATTCTAATAGGAGCCGGCTGTTCTCAGATCTGACTCGGGAGGAGTTGGCTGCAGTGATGAGTTTTCTGGCCCAGCAGCTGGGGACAGGGTTGGTAGATGCGAGCCATGCCAGCCCTTCAGACAACTGTGTCTACTCGGTGGAGTTGCAGCTGCCCCCCAAAGCCACAGCCCTGGCCCACTTGGACGGGGGAAAAGCGCCACCCCCCCGTGAAGCTCTAGTTGTGGTCTTCTTTGGCCGTCAGGCCCAGCCCAATGTGAGTGAGTTGGTGGTGGGGCCACTGCCAAGCCTTTCCTACCTTCGGGACGTGACCATAGAACGCTGGGGGGGTCCTCTCCCATATTATCGGCGCCCCATGCTGAAGTCTGAGTTTGCCCAAATGTGGAAGCACTTGAAGGAGGTAGAGCTGCCTAAGGCACCTGTCTTCCTGGCTTCGGTCTTCAATTATGATGGCTCTTCTTTGGCACCTGTGCCCTCACCTTCTCATGGCTTTGGATCAGGGGAGCGTACTACCTGGCTTGCCCTCCACCAGAATGTCTCAGGTGCTGGCTTTTTCCTGCATCCTGTGGGGCTGGAACTGCTGCTGGATCATGGGGACCTGGATCCAGCTCGATGGTCCCTCCAGAAGGTCTACTATCAAGGCTACTACTATGAGGACTTGGGCCAATTGGAGCAAAAGTTCAAGGCTGGCCAAGTGGATGTGGTTAGGATTGCTCCACCCTTGCCAGATGGGGCATCATCTTTGAGGCCTAAGGTACCTCCAGGTCCTCCTCCTCCTCTGCAGTTCTCACCCCAGGGTCCCCGTTATAGTGTCCAAGGGAGTCAAGTAGCATCTCCATTTTGGACGTTTACCTTTGGCCTTGGGGTTTTCAGTGGCATGAGGATTTTTGATGTATGGTTCCAGGGGGAGCGGGTGGCTTACGAGATCAGTGTCCAGGAATGTCTCTCCATCTATGGTGCTCATTCACCAAAGACAATGATGACCCACTACCTGGACAGCACTTACGGGATTGGTCGGCACAGTCGGGGGCTTGTACGGGGAGTGGATTGTCCCTATTTAGCCACTATGGTGGATGCCTATGTGCTGGTGGGCCAGGGGACAGCCCAGTTGCTCCCTGGAGCATTGTGTGTATTTGAAGAGGCACGGGGAATGCCTCTTCGAAGACACCATAACCAGGCACAGGGTCATTACTTTGGTGCTGTGACTGGTTCGGCTCTTGTTATCCGGTCAGTGTCATCTGTGGGCAACTATGACTACATCTGGGACTTTGTATTACACCCTCATGGAGCACTTGAGGGCCGGGTCCATGCCACAGGCTACATCAATACAGCCTTTCTAGGTGGGGGAGAGGATACTCTTCGCTTTGGGAACCGTATAGGGGGACAAGTCCTGGGAACACTGCACACTCATGCTTTTCACTTCAAGCTGGATCTGGATGTAGCAGGTAATTTGGGGTTGGATAACAAGGAATCTATAAGGAGAAAGATCCAAAATACCAATCTTTGGAAGGAGGTTAAAGGGATAAAGTTGGAGCACCACACAAGTAGAATAATGCACTTGGTGAGAGTGACATGAGCAATTGTCCACTTTATGAAGTATCAGGTACACAGTTTATCACATATCTGTACGGGGTGATGATCTTTGCTTCACATTCTCACATTAGTTGGAATTATTAAATTGTTTTAGGTTTTGTGTTTTCTGCATAAGCTCTGATCTCTGCTATTTGCAGCGTGCTCTGTGATCAGTGATTCAACATGGGAGATACAGGCAGCTACATAAACTTACAGGGGTCATGATGGTTTGGGTGAGTTGGGTGGTTACCTGCAGCTGGCTGTTGTGACCAAAGAGAAGGTATGAAAGAAGCCTGTGCCACCTTATAGCTAATGTTGTAGAGCCCTCAAAGACTATTGTTTCATCTGAACCTCTCAACAACCCTGTGAGATAAGAAAACGGACACTATTCCCCATTATACAGATGAGGAAACTTGAGGAGATTTGACTTTTCCCACGTGTCCATAATTTGAACCCAAGTTTTCCCAATTCTTAAAATCAGCACTTAAGAGCATGCATTTATTATGTAGCACCTTAAGATTTTGCCAAGTGCTTGAAATGTATTATCTCAAGGGATATCCACCTGAGCCTAACTATAAAGGCTACCAGTGTATAGCAAGGTTGAATGAAGATGAGGATTTGGGGAACATAGTACAGGATTTCTGTGGATCTAGGGTCTTCCCTTTAAGAGATCTCCTCAACAGTTATGTGAGAGAAAAGGCATCTCATTTTTTTAATAGAGATGAAATGACTTGTTTAGGGTCACATAGCTATAAGTGTGTGGGGAAGGGTTTGTGGATGGATATCCCAAACTCAGTCCAGGGTTCTGTACACTGAGCTATCTAGTTGCTTCCATGGATATTACACCATAAAGAGGGATGGATCTGTGATTTCACTGAACTAGAGAATTCCTGATGAGGAAACTCCCTTTGCTGATGCAGGTTGGCCCCTTCTCTGCAATTTGTAGTTTTAAAAAATTGCCTATAACTAAGAAATTCATTGACTTGCCATAGCCAAAGTTTAGAACTTGAACCCTAGTATTCCAAGGGTAGGGTCCCATAACATTTTCAGCCATTTAATTCTTGAATATATAGATGGGTTTCCTTTTTTTCTATTGCAAATAAAGCAATTATTAATATTTTAAATATAAGCATCCTTTTATAATATCTTAGGGCAAGGGTTCTATAAGAATTGTTAGAACAAAAATTAGCCAGTTTTCTGAGTTTCATTAAGTATTGACATATACCTCTGCAAAATGTTTGCACCAGTCTGCAGCTCTATCAACAATTTATTAAAAGCTCCTGTTTTCCTTGTAGTTGCATTAATTTTGATTTTGATTATATTTTGCTATTTTTCTCATTCTAGTTGGGTATGAAGTAGTAGCTTAAGGTTTCTTGGTTTGCATTTTTTATGGTTATTAATCTTGTTATTAGCAGTTTGTAATTATTTTGATTTGTTCATCTCTCTTGGTCATTGTTCCATTGGTCACGTGTGTGTGTATGTATAAAATTTTATATAGAGATGACAATATATACAGAAGATCGTTATAGATTTTATATGTTAGACATATAATTGCACTAAATGCTTTTCCTCTGATGTCACTAACCAGTCATACACATAGTAAGCAGTCTCAAGATTTGTGCCCACATTCTTTGATTCAAAATTCAGTGCCTAGTGTGGCTGGGTAGAATCCTTCAGAAAGATTTCTTGAATGAGATGGTGTTTGAATTGAATTTTTAAGAGATGACTAAGGATTCAGTAGGAAAACTCAAGAAGTGAGGGTATCTCCACAGAAAGCATTGCTTTTAAGGGCAAATTTATAACAGCATGAGCTGTGTGTGTGTGTATGTGTGTGTGTTTAGAAGACATAGAATATTTCAATTTGGCTATAAGCGTTCAAGGTGGGAGGAGGGAAGGAGAATAACAAGATAAGTCTGGGAAAGTATAATGGTTACAGAGAGTGGAGAGTGTTTTGAATATCAAGCAGACAAGTCAACTTGAGAAGACAAGAGGAGCCAATGATGATTCTTTGAACAGAGGAATGATATGACTAGAGTTGCTAATAAAATAATGCTGGCAGTAGTATGCAAGGTGAATTTGAGAGCTATAGGGCAGGAAGAATAGAAATTGGAGACCTATGAAGAAGTTATTACAATTGTCCAGGTAAGTGCTCCTCAGGGCCAATACTAAGGTGGTGATTATGGAATAGAGAGAGGGGAGAACAAATTGGAAGAGTATAGCTATGTAAACATTAAGTCTAGGTAACTGGTTATGAGAGGGAAAAGAGAAGGGAATGGTCAAAGGTAGCCTCAAGGCTATTATGAATGTGGGAAATTGATGGTAGGAAACAGTGGGTGTCACAAAGAGTGGTCAGAAGGGGAAGGAGCAGGTTAAGGGAGAAAAGTAATAAGCTTAATTTGGACATACTACATTTGAGAGTAAAAGAAGAAAGCCAAAAAGACAATAGCTTGATAAGTTGTAAGGAAAGGGAAGGTTTAATTAGGGTAAGGGAAACTTAAGCATGTCTACAAGCAAATGTGAAAGGGTCAAAAGATGGATATGAAGGAGCAAGTTCTGTGACTGGAAGACTGGGACAGAGGTAGAGGGATTTAGCCTTGACAAGAGTTGTAAAGGAAATATTACTCTGAAGACAAGGAAGGAAGGAGTGGATGAATATGTGGCATTTTGGAGTGTGGAAGTGAGATGAGAGGATTAGTTCACAAAAGAAGAGTCAGGGTTAAGAAAGGAGATGGAGAGGGGGTGGAATTGTGAGTTTAATAGAAAGATATGAAGTAGCCTTGTAGGGAATTTGATAGGGAGTCAGAGATGAGTTGTTCATTATATTGGGAGTCAATCAGAGATGAATCGTTCATTTTTTAAAATAGTATTTAATGTTGTTCTAATTACATGTAAATGTTTTCAGCATTCATCTTTGTAAGATTTTGAATCATTCACTTTTGTGTGTGTGTATGTGTGTGTATTATACAATTTGTCTGAATTGATCTCAAACGATGTGTAATCCCAATCCCTACCCTGCCTCACCCCTGCAGGGCTAGAAAATTGGGTGGTGGCAGAGGATGTGGTGTTTGAACCCATAGCTGTGCCTTGGAGTCCTGAACACCAGCTGCAGCGTCCACAGCTGACAAGGCAGATATTGGACAGAGAGAATAAGGCAGCCTTCCTTCTGGGAGATGACCTTCCCAGATATCTGTACCTTGCCAGCAACCATACCAATACCTGGGGTCACCGCCGTGGATATCGGCTGCAGATCCATAGTCCTGCTGGAGTGCATCTACCCCAGGAGACCAGCATGGAGAAGGCATTCAGCTGGGGAAGGTGAGGAAGGGAGGAAGGGATCTGGGTGGGAAGAATCAGGAAAAAAGGGTACAATTCGTTAGCTCCCCATCCTTTCCTCCAGACCAAAGGGCAAAATATCTCCCAGCATCTGGAGAAAAGACTATATATAAAATCCCTAACTAAGGCCCTCAGGCTTATCTGGAGCCCCCACCTCATGGATAGGTACCAGCTGGCAGTGACTCGCCGGAAAGAGGAAGAGCCACAGAGCAGCAGCATCTACAACCAGAATGATCCCTGGACACCAACTGTGGTTTTTGCCAACTTCATTGACAATGAGCTGCTCTCTGGGGAGGTCAGTTGCCCTAAAGATGGATGGGGGTGGGAGAGGAGTTACCAAGTCTCCAAGTTTGTTCAGTTTTTTTGACTAACTTGCCAGTCCTTAGACTTTGACTTTGGGTGTCTGAGGGGGGACTTCTTTGATATTCAACACCAGGGCCAAGAAACCACAGTTATTGTTTGCTATAAGCAAGATGCTGGGGTAGAGAAAGTAAGTGGCAAAGCTAGGATTCAAACCCACATGTCCTGAAGCAAAATCCAATTCTGTTTCTATTATTTAGATAATCACAGGTCAAAGTAATGCACAAGTACCCAAAAAGTGCACAAGAAATCATCAGGGAAATTGTTGAGATGACTAGAAGAATCAGAAGGTTTTATGGTAGAAATGGCTTTTGAACTGGGTTTTAAAGGCTACATTTATCAAGGTGCAGATTGAAAACAAAGTGTCCAAAACACCATAAACAAAAGTATGCAGGTAGCAGAGTACAGACAGATTCAGGAGAGAGGTCCAATTTGACTGGAGTGTAGTCTGTAGAGGAGAATAGTATGTGATAAGGTTGAAAAAATAGTGTTGCTATAGACCATGAATACCAGGGGAAGGAATATGAGTTTTACTTAGTAAACAATAAATAGCCTAAAAGACATTTGAATAGTGAAATTGATGACTGAATCAATGCATAAAGTTAAATTGTGGCAGCAATGAAAAAGAAACTTGAGAGTAGCAAAGGGTGAAGGCTGAAACTGTGGGAAACTTTTAATATTCCAGGTACATGGTAATGAAGGTTGGTATTAAAATGGTGAAAGTAGGATGAGAGAGATAATGACAACAGATGTGTGAAACAAACAACAGAATTTGGTAAGCTGATTGGATATGAGCAATAAGGGAGCTTTAATCAAGAAAACTGGATGTGTCAGTGACAGAAACGTTGAGGAAGAGTGTTGAATAAAATTCTATTTTGGACATGCTGAGCTTGAGAGGTTTGTCCAGCGAGAGACAACATAGTAGACACAGATGTGGAGCTTAGGTCAGGGCTGGAGACTTAGATGTCTGAATCCCTTGAATAGAGGGAGGGAAGGGAAGAGAGAAAGCGATAAGTATTTTTATATGCCAAACACTGTGCTAAGTGCCTTACACATATTATTTGAAGGTGTTAGAGGTTAAAGGAAAAGTATAGAGGAAGAAAACCAAGGATGGATGTGGAACCTTGATGTTGAGGTACCAGCAAAAAAGACTGGAGCTGTTGGAGTGGAGGGAGGAGAACCAGGGAGAAGGTGATGCCTCAGAAGTCAAGGAATGAGAGGACAAACAGGAGGATGTTGTCACTAATGTTAAAAAATAATGCAGAGTTTAAGGAAGATTGGGGAGGGGGGAAGACCCTTGAATTTGGCAATTGAGAGTTAGCCTCTGAGAGCAATTTCAGCAAAGTTGGTGGGGATAGATGCTACAAAGCCTGGGATAGAAAGGAAACGGAGGCCCCTCCTACCCTCCTGGGATGATTGCTCAGACGGGAGCACAAATCATCATACAGCTGGCTTACCAGGAGCAGCTAGAACAATGGATCCTGTGGGAGATGGGGAAGTACAGTTACATACTGGTTGATACACCCTGAGTTTTACTGTTAAGCTAAGTGTGGGAGACTGACAATATTGGGGGGGGAACTCCTCCTCCCTGCCAGGTGTGGGGAGGGTGGGCAAAGTCCATCCTCATAAGCGAGGCCCTCATTCTTTCCTCTTTTTCCCAGGACCTGGTTGCCTGGGTTACAGCAAGCTTTCTGCATATCCCCCATGCAGAGGACGTCCCCAACACAGTGACTCCGGGAAATGGCGTTGGTTTCTTCCTCAGGCCCTACAACTTCTTTGATGAGGACCCTTCTGCCTTCTCCCCTGATGCCATTTACTTTCGGGATAATCAGAATGCTGGGGTCTGCGATGTTAACCCCATTGCCTGCCTCCCGGATTTGGCTGCCTGTGTGCCCGATTTGCCTCCCTTTTCCTACTATGGCTTCTAATTCTACTTAAAACCCTGACATCTGGGTCATGTCTTTTGTAACTACCCCTGTCTCCAGTCATTCTTCTCCATCCTTTTCCTTTGTCGCAGCTGGTCCACTTACCTGGCGCATTCTTCAAGTCAGCCAGGAGTCATTTCATGCATCCCTTCTGAATCATCCCCACCCTGTTCTGTAATTCTTTCATGTTCTTTATTCTTTCTCATTTCCTCTCCACTTTGGTTCTTTAAGAACTTAACCTTTCTCTGCCCTCTCCCTAGATTTCATGGGGGGGAGGAAGCAGGGGACTTCAGGAGGAAGAAAGCTGGGGAGGGGAAGAGTCAGAATTTTGATTTAGGAGAAAGGGAAACTAGGAGGATGGGGGTGCATGAGGAATACATTTCCCTTGGAGGCTGAACAATATTTTGCAACTGAAGGAAAGGCCACCTCTGGATGTGGGAGGGAGGGGGAGAATAGGGTGGAAGAGGGGGAGAGGGAGGCTGGAAAAGGGGGGCTGGGAGGTAGAACAGAGGATATAGCACCCAGGCCCATCTCCCTCTTGTGTTCCTTTCATTTTCCTTCTCCATGTGTGACCCCCAGCTCTGCCTCTGGAAGCAGGACCCCATATGAAAGACAGATCCTTATATGGTTCAGCTCAAGCTCCCTCGGCCCCTGCTTCAGTTCCGCCTCTACCCCCGGAGGCCCGCCCTTGGTCCTCCCATCCCTCCGATCCTCCCCCCTGCTGTCTCGGCCCTACATGTTCTCTGGTATCTCTGCAGTCTGGCAGCTTTGCCCCGTGGCCAGGCACATAACCCCAAGCACTGCCCTTGCCTGGAGATATCCCCCTCCCCATCCCCCTTTCTATTTAGGTCTGACTGTCCATGTTGCCATGAACCTGAGGACAGCCCTGGTGCTTCTGGTCATCTCCATCATCACCATCTTTGCTCTGGTTTGTGTCCTGCTGACTGGCAGGGGTGGGGGGCAGCCCAGACCACCTCCCCAGTGCTCGCCCCTGAAGGCCCAGAAGAGCCAGCTCAGGCCGCACCCGGACCCCAGCCGGCTATTCTCAGACCTGAGCCAGGAGGAGCTGGTCTCTGTCATGGACTTCCTGACCCAGAGGCTGGGGTCGGGGCTGGTGGACGCAAACCTGGCCAAGCCTTCTGATAACTCTGTCTACTCAGTGCAGCTGCAGCTACCCACCAAGGCCGCAGCCTTGGCCCACCTGGACAGGGGGGGCCCTCCACCCCCCCGGGAGGCTCTAGCCATTGTCTTCTTTGGCCATCAGGCCCAGCCCAATGTGAGTGAGCTGGTGGTGGGGCCGCTGCCCAACCCTGCCTACCTCCGGGATGTGACTGTAGAACGTCACGGGGGCCCCCTCCCCTATTACAAGCGCCCACTGTCCTCAAAGGAGTTTGAAGAAGTGAGCAGGATGATCTCCGAGCATGCACTGCCTCAAGTCAGTGGACTCCTCCATCGCTGTTGCTACTACAAGGAGAAGAACCTGGTGTCCATGACCACTGCCCCCCGGGGCCTGCGCTCAGGGGACCGGGCCACCTGGTTTGGGATCTACTACAATGTCTCAGGGGCTGGCTTCTTCCTCCATCCTGTGGGGCTGGAGCTGCTGGTGGACCATGGGGCCCTGGACCCTGCTCAGTGGAGAGTTCAGCAGGCCTTCTACAATGGTCGGTACTATGAGAGCCTGGAGGCCCTCGAAAGAGAGTTTGAGGGAGGCCGGGTGGAAGTTGTAGAGATAGCACCCCCCGGCTCCAAGGCATTTTCATCCCTCAGGCCCCGAGTCTCCCCAGCTGCTTCTCCCCCCCTGCAGTTCTCTCCCCAGGGCCTCAGATACCATGTCCAAGGCAGCCAGGTGGCCTCCCCTCTCTGGACCTTCACCTTTAGCTTGGAGTTGTTCAATGGCCTGAGGATTTTTGACATCCGGTTCCAAGGGGAGCGCGTGGCCTATGAGGTGGGCCTCCAGGAGGCTTTGACCATCTATGGCGGCAACTCCCCAGCAGCCATGACAACTCGCTATTTAGATGGAAATTTTGGCATGGGCCTGTTCTCCACACCGTTGACTCGAGGAGTGGACTGTCCATACTTGGCCACCTATGTGGACTGGGACTTCCTCGCAGATTCTAGGACTCCAAGGACTGTCCGCGATGCTCTGTGCATATTTGAACAGAACCAGGGCATCCCCTTGCGGCGGCATTATTCTGATATTTTCTCCTACTACTATGGGGGTCTCCCAGCAACAGTGTTGATTGTCAGATCTGTGTCCACTCTACTCAACTATGATTACGTGTGGGACATGGCCTTCCACCCCAATGGAGCCATAGAAGTCAAGTTTCATGCCACCGGCTATATTAGCTCATCCTTTTTATTTGGCGCTGGCCGAAGATATGGGAACCAGGTTGGGGAGCACACCTTAGGGAACATCCATACCCATGCTGCTAACTTCAAAGTTGATCTGGATGTGGCAGGTGAGGGGGTCTTGTAGGCTTCTGGGGGAGAGGTGCTAAGGGAAAAGGGCATAGGTTTGAATTCTCATCTTCTGCTTTATGCTCGATAACTTGAAGTAATCAATCCATTAATTTTTTCATCAAGCGTTGGTCAAGCATTTACTGTGTGAAAAGAACAAAAACCAGGTAAAATGTCAGATAAATAGAAACCCTCTGGAAGCTTATGGTCTAATGGGGAGATAAGATGGGGACATAAAAATACCCATGATTGAAAGTAGAGGGTCACTTATGCTGTTGTGTAAAATGTTGCATAAATTCACTGAAGAGAGAGATCACTTCTAGCTGGAGAAATGAGAAAGTTTCATGGAGGTCAAAAGAATTTGAACTGGGTTTTAAATGTCAGGTGAAGTGAGGTGAAGAAGGAAAAAAGGACATTCCAGGAGAGAACAGTGAGCTAAGGCACAGAGTTAGGGAACACAGGGTGTGTAAGAAGAGTCGGGAACAGTGCAAAATCTAGTTTGACTGGAAGCATAGGATACAATTAGGGGAACTGTAGGAGATTTAAGTTGGGGAAAGTTGGTGTCAACTAGACTGTAAGGACCTTGAATGTCAGCATGAGAATATTATTTTGCTGGTTGCTCAAAGCTATATATTAGGAAAATTATTTTTTAAAAAACTATTTGAACTATGATTTAAGTATATTCTTTTGTTTCTCATGATCTTGGGGATCAAAGTTAGCTGGTGATTTTCTATTTGATTTCTTGTTCTTCAACCTCAGAGCACCTGAAAAGACTTCTTATATAAGACATTTTACATGTTAGAGTCATGGGAAATATTATGGCTTAGGAAACAGTCTAACCTGTGATCTCATTTTTCTTTCCTGGCTTCTCTGGAGGATTGTGAGTGTTTCCCAAGTCTAACAAGCCCCAAAACTCATGATTTTTGCTCCTATTGGCCCTGATTTCTGCAACCAGAGCAGAGTAGGGGTCACTGGCTTTGGATTTTGCTGGGTACTACATTCCAACAGCAATCTCCCAAGAGATTTGGCAAGGAGGCATATGTGGAGAAAAATTGGGCACAGAAAAAAGTCAATTTTTGTTACCAGGAAATATCTACCTTTCTCTCACTTATTCTTTCCCCTCCAATACAGTATATTTAGCTAAGAGGGGAGGTGTGATAAATGATAATGTGCACATTTGTACTTTGTAGAATCTAAAATTTCAAATTGGGAGAGATTTCAGGGGCTATCATGTTCACTCTCTCATTTTACATAAGAAGAGACTAAAACCCAGAGAAGTTAAGTGACTTGCCCATAAGGCTTTCTTAATTTGAATTCCACATATCTTCAAAGAAGTCTCTGGTAGTTGTCATCAATCTCTCCATGACTTTTCTAATGTATCTTGATTTCCTTGACTTTGGCTTCTGTATGTATAGCATAGTATATATGTATAACTGTATAAAAATGTCATTTCCCTATGAAGAATAGTCTTTTTTTTTCTTACATCTTTGATCTGTCATTTCTTGACTTCGTTGTAGACAAGTGGCTTTTAGCAAAATACATGGCACATAGTAGGCAAAAATGCTTATGGACTGACAGACTGAACATGCTATTGGTCACTACTTGTTAAAAATATCTTTTAAAAAGGGCTTTGTGATTCAGCTGTGTGTGTTGTCTCCACCTTACATGGGCAAATTCTTGAAAGAAAGATCAGGTACCAGATGAAGAGTAGTATTGGAGCATCTGGGATTATTACTGAGGTTAAGAATTACCGAGGAAAGAACACCTCCAAACTTTGGCACAATTTTGCCATTTTAGCAAAGGAATAGAGGAGGTTATAGGAAGGTATGAGATTTTGTTGGTTTTAGGTCATTTCAGTTGTATCCAGCTCTTCGTGACCTTATTTGGGGTTTACTTGGCAAAGATATTGGAGCGCTTTATTTACCATTTCTTTTTCCAGCTCATTTTTACAGATGAAGAGCTGAGGCAAATAGGGTTAAGTGATTTGCCTAGAAAGAAGAATCTTCATGAATTTAGGTCTAGCATATTATCTCTTGTGTCACCTAGCTGCCAAAGAAGGCATGAGGTATTTGTAATTTAATCCTGTATTAATCTTTGATTCTACCCCACTTTCTTCCCCAGCCTTGGGGTTATTGAACTGGGTAGTCCAGAAAATAACTATGTAGATGATTAACTACGATCCTTCTCCTTAACTTTGTAGGACAGGAGAACTGGCTGGTGGCAGAGGACATGGCATTTGAGCCTAGGCTGGTACCCTGGAGCCCAGAGCATGAGATACAGCTGATGCGGCTGACTCAAAAAACACTGGAAAGCGAAGACCAGGCCACTTTTCCCTTTGGGAGCACCACTCCTCGATACCTCTACCTGGCTAGCAATCGGACCAACTCCTGGGGTCACCGTCGGGGATACCGGATCCAGCCCATCAACTTCGCAGGGCAGCCACTGCCCCCGGAAAGCGACATAGAAAGAGCCTGCAGCTGGGGGAGGTCAGGGATTGGGCTAGCCTGTGGGGGGAAGGGTGCAGGTACTCTAGGTCTATACTATGGAGAAACTGGCTACATAAGCAGTACAGGATATGAGGATGGTAGATCTTGGGAAGATACAAAACTGGGTGAGTCAAAGAGCTCACCTCATCAGTTTTTCTAGAGATCCTTGGGTATATGAGAGAGATTTCTACCTGCCTGGAATGGGGATGGGGCCATCCTGCCAAGAGACAGGGGAACAATCCAGTAGAGTCTAGGAAAGCATTGTAAAATCCCAGGATAAGGTGAACAATTCTAGAGTAATAATGGAAAAGGGGAGAGGAAGAAGGGACAACCTGAAAATCCTTGTTCCTTTTTCATACTCCCTTCTGGTGGGATCATAGCATCTTCCACCTGGGAGCTCTGATCATAGTCCCTGATTAGGTACCAACTGGCAGTGACACAGAGGAAGGAGGAAGAACCTTCAAGTACCAGTATCTATAATCAGAATGATCCCTGGACTCCTACTCTGAACTTCACTGATTTCATCAACAATGAAACCATAGCAGGCAAGGTAGGCAACCTGTGGGGCAAGAGGAGAGGGTGGGAGAGCAAGGGTGGCTGAATCTCCTTCCCTATGGTTTTCTCTCTGTCAAACTAAATTCTCATAGAGGGTGTCCCCAAAGTGTTAATTATAATAAGTATAATACTTAAAAGAACAGTAAGATGTGGGATACTCTGATTAAATTTAGATAGAATAGTGGGTTCCCTAGAACAAAAGTGTCAAATCTGCCTACCTGTCTGGGCCACATGTGACTCACAGCATCCACTAGGCTGCTTCAATCAGATTAAAATGTCATTGAGAAATATTTAACAAAACAAATAAAAAACGACGGTACAGAAATAATGTTAATGTGTAGTTTTCTAAGTCAATATGCTGCCTATATGGTTCCTTATATTGGGGCCTTCTATTTGAGTTTTTCAGAGAGCCCCTCCTGACTATAGAATATAGCTGATTTTTGCCTTCCTTAAACTTCAGAGAAGTTCTTCATTAGCCCTTTATCTTCCCACACCCTGTCTTGAGCCAGTGTTTGGTAATAGCATGACCTTACTTATGAGACTGGTGTGCTGAGGGTAGTGAGTAGAATATATTTCCTTTCTTGGAAGTTCCCACTGGCTCTGCCATGATCTGGTGTACGCTCTCCTCCTAATGCATGCTTCTTTCCAGATACTCCCACTATACACAGCACTCTCTTTGACTTCCCTTGTCTTTCCTCAAATAGAAATGATTCTTAAGACAGAAATGCAGATGAGACTAAGCTTGGAGGTCCAGATCTGGGCTCACCAAGCAGATTCTCTGGATAAGTACAGTGGGGGAGAAGGGCATGAGTTCCTGTGATTTTTCCATAGGCCATTTGTTACCCACCCTCCAATCCCCCCCCCATGTCTGAAATGCACTCCCCACTCCCCTCTACCTCTAAGAGCCCTTCCCTCCCTTCAAAATATCTGCAGGGACCATCTCCTGGAGGTTTATTCACATATTCCCTATGTTTCCATTACTCTACATTTACTTTGTATACTTTATTTATACTGTATAATGCCCTTTCCTCCCCTAGAATGTAAACTCCTTGGGGGATTGGTCATTTTTGTCTTTATCTCCAACACCAAGGTCATAGTAAGTACATAAGTACCGTTGCAAGTCCTGCTTTGGAGGCAGCTAGGGGACAAAGTGCTGGAAGACCTAAATTCCACTTTTGCCTCAGGCACTGGCTAGCTGTGTGATCCTGGGCAAGTCACTGAAGCTGTTTGCCTTTATCCTCTGGAAAAAGAAATGGCAAACCCCATATGGAGGGAGGAGTTAGACACGACTAGACAACAGCTAGGGGAGAGGGACATAGGAAGCACTACCAGCTGATGGGGGGAGGCATCCGGGCCCCCCATGCCCATCACCACACCTATAGCACTGTCTGGGTGTCCCTTTAGAGCAAAAGCAGAGTGAGAGGCCATTTGTAAATACTGTTTACATATATACATAAATAGAGTTAGGTGGGGGTTCTTTGGGTTCATTGGGAAAGGGTGTTTGGCAGGATTGAGGTTCCCGAAAGGGGGAGTTACTTTGCCAGACTGGCTCCTCCCTTCCAGGGAATGGCTTCTTCATCTCTGGTTCCTTCCTCTTGTCTCCTCCTCCAGGACCTGGTCGCTTGGGTGACCGTTGGCTTTTTGCACATTCCTCATGCAGAGGACATTCCTAACACACTGACCGTGGGGAATGGCGTTGGCTTCTTCCTTCGACCCTATAACTTCTTTAACGAGGATCCCTCTGTCCAGTCTCCTGATGCCGTCTACTTTCAGAATGACCAGGATGCCGGGCTCTGCAAGGTCAACCCTGTTTCCTGCCTTTCAGAGACTGCTGCCTGTGCTCCTGACCTCCCTGGTTTCACCCACGGTGGCTTCAGAACAGAGTTTTAGAGCCTGGCTGCGAACCTGGGCATCCAGCTAGGGAGGAGAGCAGGAGCCCTGGATCCCGTGCAGCGATACCAGGCCCAGCTCTGTAGCTGCCCTCTCCACCGTTGCCAGGCTCCTTTTTCTTCCCTGAATGTGCCACTGCGTTTTTGCCAATCAGTGAAGACTCAGTCAGTCTCATTTTTTCTAAAACATGTTGAATTCCTGCTTCAGAGAGGAAAGAGAAGAGTATCCTCCCTGACCTTGAAGGGATGACCAAACTGTGACCTAAAACGCTTAATCTTTTCCCTCTTTTGACTTCTCCAGATTTGCTGCAATCACAAGGCTGTCCTGCTTCCTTCCTTATTCTGGGACATGAGGGATAAAGCTGTTCAGGGGCTGGGGGGGGAAGGGGAGCTATGCTGTGGAGGGGGATATGTATAAGGGAAGGAGTCTCCCCAGAACCAGGTATTTCTGTGGACTCCAGGGCAGTCTCATCTAAGCCTGTATTTACAGAGCTGTTGGAAATATCATTTGTCTCTTCTCCAGCTATAATTCTCCTTTTATTTTTCCAACTTCTTGGGATTTACATTTATTCAATCATCTTCTAGTATTTATTAAGCAGCTGCTATGTGTCAGGCACTGTGCTAGACAGAGAAAGAAATAATCCCTACTCTCAAGAATCCCAGACTCTGACATTTCATAAGATGTAAGATCCTTGAGGGGCAGGGATCATTTCCCCCCCCCTTTTTTTAGTCTGTATCCCTAGGGCCTAGCATAGTGCCTGGCTTTCAGTAAGTGCTTACAAATGCTTTCAGATTTTTCTGCCAGTGCCAGGAGGATGAGATTCTATGCCAGGGGTGCCCTTGCCATTTGTACTCCCCTCCCACCTCATCCCATCTCTCATCACCTTAATGTCTGTCCTCTTCTTCCTGTGGTTCTAAAAGTACAATGACTGGTGATGTTTTTGGTGAGAAGATAATTCTTATTTAGCCCTCTATAAAGATCCCCTCCCCATCATCTCTTTGTCCATATGTGTCAATATGAGGGGAGGGGGTTATGTAGAGATCTTTGTCACTCTCAGATGTAATAAAAATTCTCTAATGAATCTTATATTGTTTATACTATCCCAATAAATTCCTTCTGGGTCCTTAACTTTTCCAAGAATAGTGTGAATTTATTGGTATTTGTTTGTGAAATGATAAAAGAAAGTTCAGAGTAACAGCAGCAGCTTAAATCAGAAAATTTTGGATGGCAATAAGAAGGGTTTATTTGCTCTTAGTGCTGTGGAATTGAATGCTCTTTAGATCAACTGACGTAAACAAAAACCTATAATAAATAATTACTCTGACCTCAATATCTTGCTGTCCAATCTAGTGAAGGGATGCAAATGAGCTCAAGTTTTACCATGTTGGGATTGGTTTAGCTTCATCTGAGCTAACTCCCATCCACCTCCTCTTCCTCCCTCAATCTCCCCAGTGACCTCACATCACCTATAGCTTCTTGGAATGACTGCACATTTAAATTGGGTAATAAACAGGAACTGAGATATTTATTCTTGAGGGGGCAGATGGGCAAGAACCAGGAAAAATAATTTGTCCACATTCTTAGGAAACTCATGAGGCTTCTGGCACCTGCTACATGTACCTTCCTTTGGTTTCTATCTTGGAAAAATTTTAATTTTTGTTAGCAGATTTGTCCTGGGAATATACGCATGGGATGGATGCATAGAGGGGAGCCTTTCTCCATCCTTCAGTCTTAAGCTCTCACATACAGTAATATAGTCCCATGTGCTGTTTGTGTTGTGGGAGAGGGCACATCAATCAAAGTAGCAGAGAAGCTCCAGTGTATGAGCAGACACCATTCTGATCACAAACAGCATCCATCAATGTCCTGTTTTTATTTCCAATTCCCTTTTCTTAAAGGGAGGGTGTAAATAGAGAGCTGACCCAGGAATCAGGACCAGAGTTCAAATCCAGCTTCAGATACTAGCTGTGTGATCCTAGGCAAGTCATACAACCCTGCTTGCCTCAGTTTCCCCATTTGTAAAATGAGCTGGAGAAGGAAATGGCAAATCATCCCAGTTTCTCTGCCAAGAAAATCCCAAATGGGGTTATTAAGAGTTGGACAAGACTGAATAACTACAACTTCTGTTGAAATTTTACTACACTCTTATTTCTATCCTCAGTCCTAGAAAAGTGAAAGGAGACAAGAGGGCAAGCCATTGAGTTAGGGAGAGGAATTGGGGTTAATGTGATGAGATTTCAGGGAGAAAATGAAAGCAGGGGAAGCTCACTTATCATATATGTCTCTTAACCACAAAAAAGAGCAGGAGTGTTTTCTGTGGCAGATTTTCCACTTAAAGCTTTTTTCCTGGTCTTTTAGCTTCCTGTGCCATAGATAGAGGGCCTGAATAGATATATATATATAGATAGATAGATACACATATACACACATATATAATTTTTAACTTCCTATGCCTCCTTTATATGTCTTTATCTTTTGTTATCAACACATACAGATTTGTTACCATATTCATTCTCATCATCCTAAATTCTAAGGTAACATATAAGTGTTTAGAAATTCTTTCCTTAATGACAAATTGAAAACTTTCTCATTTATTTTTCAATTAGATCTGAATGTGCTTCTTCCACCACCAATTTAAAAGGATACCTCTTTTTAATTCCCATAAGCAGTTTCTCTCATTTCTATATATAAATACCAAACTTAACTAAATATTAAAATTGCAAGTTATATACATAGACCTAAATGATTACTTACAATGTTTTAACTATGAGAAAGATCACAGTTACCTCCATCATTACAGCCTCTGATAACTTCTTACTTCTGAAATAATAGTTCTATCATTCTATTCACTCTTGATACAAATTAACATCATCCTCTTCTCACCAGAAGAGTTCTTTTTATTTTCATTTCTCTTAAGCCATCACTTTTAACAGCCTCTCTAGAATAAGTAATTTTGTAATTCAAGATTCTTTTCTCTTAAAGATATAATAATAGTATCTCAAAGCTACAGTAGCAGCATAATCTCTGCGGGAAAAGCTATTGGAACTGACATTTCTCCAGACTCAGCTCAGGTGCCACTTCATACACAAAGTTTTCCTTCCTCTCCATACTCCAATAATTTTATATTTATTTTATCTGTTACAAGTACTTTAAAATGCTTTCAGGTTTCTGTTCTTTCAGATAATTCATATTTCTTTTATTCTCACATCTAGTAGAATACAGGCCTCTTGAGGGCACGAACTTTTTCTTGGTATCCTACAAAATCTAGCATAGTATCTTGCAAATATTTAATAGATACTTGATTAATTCCTGGTGAACTGCCTGAGAAGCCCTTCTTAGAGAGTTTTAGACATAGTACTTATCTAAATCCACCAGAAAAAGCAAACAGTTTCAGAAGAATCCATAATAGAAAGCGGGAAAGTAGTCAGATAAATTTGGCTAAAAGAAATATACAGAGGAATCTGTAAACCAAAGTCCTATAGACATGTGCATCTATCGTTGCACATGAGTATACAGAGGGATCTGCACTTTGTTCATATATACACGAGAAGCGCACACAAACACAATGATTTCCCTCAATATTAAGGGTCATCATTTTATCCTACTACCTAGAACTAATTACTCCCAAATCACCCTTTTTCCTATTTGTCCCTTCCACATTTTAATGCTTGGTTAGTGGACAAAATTTTAAGATGGTTATTTCTTTTTTTCCCCCATTTTTTTTTATTTAAGCTTTTTATTTACAAAACATATGCAATGGTAATTTTTCAACATTGACTCTTACAAAACTTTCTGTTCCATCTCCTCCCCTAGATGGCAGGTAATCCAATACATGTTAAATATGTTAAATACAATGTATGTATACATATTTGTACACTTATCTTGCTATATCTGAAAAATCGGATCTACAAAGAAAAAAAAAAAACCTGAGAAAGAAAAAATGCAAAGTATGAAAATGATATGTTGTGGTCCCTCGGTCTTCTGTCTGGATGTAGATGGTTCTTTTCATCACAAGATCATTGAAACTGGACTGAATAATCTCAATGTTGAAGAAACCCTCATCCATCAAATTGATCGTTGTATATTCTTGTTGCTGGTATAATGATCTCCTGGTCCTTCTCATTTCACTCAGCATCAGTTCATGTAAGTCTCTTCAGGCCTCTCTGAAATAATAATATTCCATAACATTCATATACCACAATTTATTCAGCCATTGTTCAATTGATGGGCATCCTCTCAGTTTCCTGTTTCTTGCCACTACAAAATTTTTGCACATGTGGGTCCCTTTCCCTCTTTTAAAATCTCTTTGGGATATAAACCCCAGTACAAACACTGCTGGGTCAAAGGGTATGCACAGCTTAATAACTTCTTGAGCATAGTTCCACATTGCTCTCCTGGATGGTTGGATCCCTTCTCAGTTCCACCAACAATATATCAGGGTCCTGGTTTTCCCACATCCCCTCCAACATTTGTTATCATAAGGTGGTTATTTCTGTAGAGGTGGGTTTCTGGAGATCCCTCCCTGTCTTTTTCATCAAGTGAAATTATTATGTTTAACAAGTACCTTAGCACATAGTAGGTGCTTAATAAATGCTTGCTACCTTCTCTTTCTCTCTGTTCCCCATCCACTTATGATATCTCTAAGAATTACATGAAACATCTAATTCTTTCTTCTGATGTCCCTGAGTTATGCTGGTCATCACTGCAGAATAACAGCTGTAATCATAGCAAAGAAGTCACCACCATCTAAGTGGCTTCCTCTGCTTCTTCATTGAGATCTCACTGATGCAATACTCTTAGGGCCCTTTCCTTGAAACAATCTCCAAATAGGGAGGAGAGGTAGCATCCTTCCCATTTAAGTCTGGAAAAACAGAGCTCACAGACGTGATGTATCTTGGATTCATCATACAGTGTTAGGAATAAGAAGAAGAAGAGTCTGAATCCAAGCAATCTCACTCCAGGAGTGGGGACTTATTCCAGCAAGTCACAGTGAGATTTTGGAACCATTTCGGCAGAATTTGGAACTGGTCTTTTTCTTTATAACATTTGTTACTGTAAAATGCTCAGTTACTGCAAAAGACAAACCTCCCTTCCTCCCTCTCTTTGTCTATCTATCTCTCACCAAAAAGGTCTGCTTGGTGGGCATTTGCTTTTTTAGACCAGGCTTGTCCATGGCAGTGTTGGAGGAGACACAGCTGAGACTTTGGGAGAATAAAAGAAGGAAGCTAATCTTCCCAATGCTATGACATGGACTGAGATAAGGAGGAGATAATTTACCTGACTAGCTTGCCAGAAAAGGAAATCATTTGCCACATGAGGAACTAGGGCAACAGGAACTCAATGAAGTGATATAAGCCCTTCCTTTCTTCTTCTTCTGGCTTTGAAATCAGGATGCTGAAAGCATTTTCCTTAAAAAAAAAAAAAAAAAAAAAAAAAAAAGTGTTCAGGTATATCTTTGGAAAAATAAGGTCAGAAAACAAAGATAAGGAGGGAAGAAATTTCAGAACCATCCAGAAAAGTAGCCTTGTTGCTCCAGAATTTTAGCATATTGGACCTTTTAGTTTCCATTTTGTTTCAGTAAATATATTTTAATGTAGATTTCAATTAGTAGGGTTTTTTTTTTTCAGTGACAATCAACAAAAATTTATTTATAATTTTTTTTCACAGTATATATGCATGAGTAATTTTTAAAATAATATTATCCCTTGTATTCATTTTTCCAAATTATCCCCTCCCTCCCTCTACTCCCTCCCCTTGATGACAGGCAATCTCATACATATTACATATGTTACAATATAACCTAGATATAATATATGTGTGTAAATGCCATTTTCTTGTTGCACATTAATTATTAGCTTCCGAAGGTATAAGTAACCTGGGTAGATAGACAGTAGTGCTAACAATTTACATCACTTCCCAGTGTTCCTTCTCTGGGTGTAGTTATTTCTGTCCATCATTGATCAACTGGAAGTGAGTTGGATCTTCTTTATGTTGAAGATATCCACTTCCATCAGAATACCTCTTCATACAGCATTGAAATGTACAGCCATCTTCTGGTTCTGCTTGTTTCACTCAGCATCAGTTGATGTAAGTCTCTCCAAGCCTCTCTGTATTCCTCCTGCTGGTCATTTCTTACAGAGCAATAATATTCCATAACATTCATATACATAATTTACCCAACCATTCTCCAATTGATGGACATCCATTCATTTTCCAGTTTCTAGCTACAACAAAAAGAGCTGCCACAAACATTTTGGCACATACAGGTCCCTTTCCCCTCCTCAGTATTTCTTTGGGATATAAGCCCAATAGCAGCAATGCTGGATCAAAGGGTATGCACTGTTTGATAACTTTTTGGGCATAGTTGCAAATTGCTCTCCAGAATGGCTGGATTCTTTCAATAAACATTTATTAAGGGGAAGGGAATAAGCATTTATTAAGCTTCTAGTTTGTGTCAGGCACTGTGCTATAAGTGCTTTACAAATATCTCATTTCACCTTCACAACAACCTTGTGAGATAGAGGCTTTTATTATTTCTTATTTTATAGTTGAATAAACTAAGACAGGTGGAGAATAAGTGACTTGCCAAGAATTATACAGCTAATTAAATATCTTAAGCTGGATTTGAACTCAGATCTTTTATCCATCCACTGCCACTTAGATGATCTACTAAGCACCTATTATGGCTCAGGAACTGTGCTAGGTGCTGGGGATACAAACACAGCGAATGAAACAATCTCTGCTCTTAAGAAGCAGCTTACATTCCAATAAGATACCCAACAAATATATGAATAAATATACAAAAAATAAAAAAGGAATACAAATAAACACTAGTTAAATACAGGATGGTTTGGGGAGGAGGTCATTAATAGTTTAGATCATCAAGAAAGGAACCATATATAACATGTAGTGCTTGAAATTCATCTTAAAGGAAGAGAAAGATGCTCTGGGGTGGAGATGATACAGGACTGCATTGCAAGCTTGGAAGACTGCTAGTGTAAAGGCATGAGTGACAGCTAGGTGGTGTCACGTGCACAGAGCACTGGGCCAAGAGTTCAAATTTGAATTCAGAAATTCACTAGCTGTGTGACCCTGGATAAGTCACTTAACCTTGTTTGCTTCAGTTTTCTCATCTATCATCTGGAGAAGGAAATGGCAAACCATTCCAGTATCTCTGCCACGAAAACCCCAAATGAGGTCATGTAGTATGAGACAACTGAAAAGACTGAACAACATAAAAGCATGGAGATAAGAAATGGAGTTTTTTTTAAATAATATTTTATTTTTCAAAATACATATAAAAGGAGATTGCCTGTCATCTAGGGGAGGGAGTAGAGGGAGGGAGGGGAAAATCTGGAAAAATGAATACAAGGGATGTTATAAAAAAATTACTCATGCATATATACTGCCAAAAAATGTATAATTATAAAATTAATAAAGAAAAAAAATACATATAAAAGATACTTTTCAACATACCTTTTTGTAATACTTTATATTCCAAATTTTTCTTCCTCCCTTATTGAGCCTCTCCCCAAGATAGAAAGCAATCTTGATATAGGTTAAATATATGTAATCCTTTCCCCCCACCTTTATAATGAGATTTTTTATTTTCAGTTTAATTTTTTTTTTCCTGAGGCAATTGGGGTTAAGTGACTTACCCAGGCAGCTAGGAAGTGTTAACTGTCTGAGACCAGATTTGAACTCAGTTTGTCTTGACTTCAGGACTGATGCTTTATGGATTGCACCATCTAACTCTCCCTATTGAAGTTTTTTTTTTTTTTTTTTTCAAAACATATGCAAGAATACTTTTTCAACATTGACCCTTGCAAAATATAGTTGTATCATAGTTGATCATCACATAATTTTGCTGTTACTACAATGTTTTCTTGGTTCTGCTCACTTCACTCAAGTCTTTCCAGGATTTTCTGAAATCAGCCTGTTCATCATTTCTTATATAACAATAATATTACATTATCTTCATATATCACAACTTATTCAGCCGTTCCCCAACTGATAGGCATCCACTCAATTTCCAGTTCCTTACCACTACAAAAAGCTGTTATAAACATTTTTGTACATGAGTCCTTTTCCCTTTTTTATTATCTTCTTAGAGATACAGGCTCAGTAGTAAGACTGCTGGATCAAAGGGTAAATAGCTCTTTGGACATGGTTCCAAATTGCTCTCCAGAATGGCTGGATAATTTTACAAGTCCACCAACACTATATTTAGTATTCTAGTTTTCCCACATCTTCTCCAACATTTATCATTTTTCCCTCTCATTTTAGCCAGAGTGTTAGTTTAATCAGTCTTATTTAATTAATTAAATAATTAAAAGTAATCTTATTAATTAAAATCTTAATCTAATCAATAGTGATTTAGAGAATTTTTAAATGGAGCCTTGTGTGTATGGAAGAGAAAAGCCCAGTTTGACTAGATTGCAGAGTGCTAAACAGGGAGTAATATACAATGAAAATGAGAAAATCAGTTAGAAATTGTTTGGAAAGGATTTTAAAAGCTACACAAAAAAGGTTATTATATTTGATTATAAGGTCAATGAGAAGCCACTGAAGTTGATTAAGAAAATCACCTGGTCAGGGTTTCAATTGACCTGGTTAGGTCAATTAAGGAAAATCACTTTGGTTACAGGACGAAAGACAGATTGGAATGACACTATAATTGAGGCAGAGAGAGCAATTTGAAAGTTATTGCAATAATACAAATAATTAATAGGGTCTGAACTAAGATGGTAGCAGAGTAGAGAAAAAGGGTTGTATGTAAGAGGTGTTGTAGAATTAGAAATGGGAAAATTTGAAAATTATTGGATACATGGGGTGAAAGAGAGAGTAAGGAATTAAGAATAATGACAAGATTATGAACCTAGGAGCCTGGAAGAATGTTGGTGCTTTTAACAAGATTTAGGCTTGAGGGAAAGGTAAGGGATTAATTTTGCATACATTGTTTGAGATCTCTGCAGCATATCCAGTTGCAAATATTCATTAGGCAATTTGTGGTATGGATTGGAGCTCAGGGAAGAAACTGGGGCTGGATATATAGATTTTGTTGGGTCATCTGCATGGAAAAAAATAATTAAATCCCTGGGAGCTGATGGTGGTCACCAAGGAAGAGTGGGGAGAGAGGAGAATCCAAGGCCAGAACCTTGGGGATTGGTGGTTAAGGATCATGATATGGATGATGAACCAGGAAAAGGGATTTAAAAAGAGTTGTTGACAGGGAGGAGGAGAATTGAGTGTATTATTCTTATTGTTATTCAGTCAATTCAACTCTTTTATCTCATGGACCACTCTATCCATGAGTTTTTCTTGGCAAAGATATTGGAGGGGTCTGCCATTTCCTTTTCTAGTGGATTAAGGCAAACAGAGGTTGCCCAGACTCACAAGGTTGGTAAATGTCTGAGGCTGGATTTGAATTCAGGTCTTCCTGATTCCAGGCTTAGTACAGTATCCATTGAGCCGCCTTGGAAGAGAGTACTGTCCAAAGAAGAGACAGTATCCAGGAGGAAAGAGGGTGACCAATAGTGTCAAGTATAACTGTTAGATTGAAAAGGAGGAAGACTCAGAATTGGCAATTAAGAGATGCTTAATGAAGCATCTTTGATTTTGAAGAGTAGTTTCCCTTTTGTGATGAAGTTGGAAACTATAGTGGAAAACTGAATGAGAGGGAGGTAAAAAATATAAACAGATTTTTCTAAAAGTTTGGCTGAGAAAGTAAGGCAAGATATAAGATCATAGTTTGAAGGGAAGGTCTAGATTAGTGAAGGTTTTTTGAGGATGGAAAAACCTGGAGAGGTTTAAAAGAGTGGAAGGAACCAGTAGGAAGGGAGAATCTGAAGATTAAACAGGAACATAGGTAAAATGATTGAGGTTGCAGGGAGTTGGAAAGAACAGAGGGGCTGAAATCAAACATGTAAAACTTAGGCACAAAGAGCCACTTCCTTGTGAGAACCTTGGGGAAAAAGCAGAGAAGATGCTATTGTCAATGGGATTGTGAAATCAAGGAAAGGCAAAAGAGGGAACTTAATTGACCAAAAAATACAGTCTCTACTGTCAAGGGGTTTACATTCTAATAGAAGAAAATAATACATAAAGGGAAGCTGAAAAGGAGGGATGGGGAGATAATCTGAACAGGGGCAAAGGAGCAAATGTGAAGGTAGAAACAGACTGGAAAGATAGCTGGAGGGGGAAGTAAGTAGCATGGCTGGGACTTATGATAATATATTAGTCCCAACCAATCACATCTGGGTAAGTGAAAATCAATTAGGGAGTAATAAAAGAATTGCCTTGCTGCAATTGAAGGCACAAATGTAGTTGGACAACATAAATTTTATAAAGGAGGCTGGTAGTGGGAATAATTCAGGACTGAGGTTTGGCAAGAAATCAACAGGGATTAGAAAGGGGAGCAAGAGATTTAAGAGAAGAGGACAGTATAGAGTTGAGGATGGGAAAAAGATTAGAATCTTTAGAATGATAACAAACGTGAAAGTTATGAATTATAATAGCAACTCATTTATACCTGTATACTACATAAGATCTCAGAGGGGAGATTAATAGAGGGGAAAATGCTCTTGTTCATGTATTTTCAGAATTAGGGATCAGGACTGGCACTACAGAGTAAAAAATGAATATAATCCTATAGGGAATAAATAAATTTTTAACAATAGATTTTCAAATGTTTCTGGTGAAAAAACCATAGATGAGTAGGAATTTTGAAATATGAGCACGAGTCAATAGAATTGTAAAAAGGTACATTTATTTGAGCAACTACAAGAAACTTTACGATGATGTGGTGCTAACATTCTAATTTAGCAAATGCTCCAACAGAACTAGTACAGAAAGGAGGAAGGCGGCAATATTTGGTACATGTGAGAAGAAAATACAAACAAGGAGGAAGGGGGATGGGTGAAGCAGGTATCAAATGTACCTCAGTTATATCTGAAGGTGAATACATACAATTTAGTATATTCTATACTATACTATTCAAAAGGGAAACTAGCAGTGGTATGCTGATAAATGTTTTAACAATCCGAACTGGCACAACACACTTAAATTTAATCTGAATTATTAACATTTTTACATCATTTCCTAAGTTTAAACAATCAAAATAACAATAAATGAAGCCCAGATTCATTGCTGTCAGTCATCTTAGAACAAGTAGGGTGATGGGGTGATTTAAAAGGGATAATAAGATTGAGAAGGGAACAGCCACAAGAAAAATTAACTCCCTGATCCTGAAGAGAAAATTAAAAAGGGAGGGGAGAAGAAAAGGAAAACTAGAATCTATCTAAACCTAAATTCTTCTAAACAATTGTAAACTGGCTGAATAGAATGAGGTATATGAATGTAATGGAATATTATTGTTCCATAAGAAATGAAGAAAGAAATAATTTCAGAGAAAATTGAGAAGTATGAACTGATTTAGAGTGAAGGGAGTAGAACCGGGAGGACAATTTGTACAAAGACAGCAATATTGTAAAAAAAACTTTGAAAGATTAAAGAACTCTGCTTATTGTACAATGAAATGATGTTAATGACCTCCTTGCAATAGTAGAATCTCTGGATAAAAAATATGGACATTTTAATTCCTTTATTTGCTTATTTCAAATTGTTTTTCAGGATGATCATAGTGTTTCATAGCTCCACCAACAATGTACTAGTTTGCCTGCAATTCTTTCACCTTTGACTATTATATTAAAGCTGAAGATATAAAATTAATGCTTTTTGCAATTAACATGAATTACCCAGAAAACCTAGTGATTCAGTTTTAAATGAATTAAAGCCATAACTTCAACAAAATTGTAGTAATACAAAATAAACCTATATAAACAGCCAGCCTTTATTACCAGCAAAATCTAGCAGGAAGAGATGAAAAAAGAAATAGCTACAGTGTTGTAAAGAAAAACAACTTTGAAAGAGTTCAGAACTTTGACCAAGGCAATTACCAACCTCAATTCAAGAGGACCAACTATGAAGCATATTTTGTACTTATTGATAGAGGTATTGGACTAGTCACTCTGCAAACTATTGTTCCAGGGTCAAGTGCTGCTGTCTAGAACAAGAGGGAGAGAATGAGACTTATATTTTCAGATATAGCTTATGTACAAACTTAGTTTTTGTTTGTTTGTTTTTTTTTTTGATTGCTTATTTAAAAAGGAAGCTTTTATGAAGTGATAATCTATCTGGGGTAGCAGGGAGCATTAATAGGCTTTGGTCTTAGTCCACTAAAAAAAATAAAAAATGGAAAAGAAATAAAGGAACATCAGTGAAGTATTTAAAAGAATGCCTAGCATAAGAAGGGAAAAGTTCAGAAGGAAACAACAGAGAGATTTATTTTGCTGCACAAGAAAAATCAGACTTTGAAATAATGTAAAATTAACTGAAAAGGAAATAAAAAATGCAAGTGGACAAAAACAGAGGGATTGGAAATGCTATGTTGTGGTTCACACTCATTTCCCAGAGTTCTTTCGCTGGGTGTGGTTGATTCTATTCATTATTGAACAAATGGAACTGATTTGGTTCATCTCATTCTTGAAGAGAGCCACATCCATCAGAATTGATCATCAATATTGTTGAAGTGTATAATGATCTCCTGGTCCTCCTCATTTCACTCACCATCAGTTCATGTAAGTCTCTCCAAGCCTCTCTATATTCATCCTGTTGGTCATTTCTAACAGAAAAATAATATTCCACAACATTCATATATCACAATTTACCCAACCATTCTCCAATAACCAAACATTTAAAGAATTAATACTATATAAAATATTTGAAAAAATAGGGAAAGAAGAACTTCTACCAAAGTCCTTTTATGACACAGACATGGTACTGATACCTAAGTCATATAGGACAGAGAAAGAAAATTATAGCCCAATTTCCCTAATGAATATTGATGCAAAATTTTTTAAATAAAATATTAGCAAAGAGATTACAGAAAGTCATCTCCAGGATAATACACCATGACCAAACAGGATTTATACCAGGAAGGTAGGGCTCATCCAATTGACCACTCAGTTTCCAGTTTCTTGCCACTACAAAAAGGGCTGCCACAAATACTTTTGCACATGTGGGTCCCTTTCCCTTCTTTAAGATCTCTTTGGGATACAGGCCCAGGAGAAACACTGCTGGATCCAAGGGTATACACAGTTTGATAACTTTTTGAGCATAGTTCCAAATTGCTCGCCAGAATGGCTGGATGTATTCACAATTTCACCATCAGTGTATCAGTGTCCCTGTTTTCCCACATCGCCTCCAACATTCCAAATTATCTTTTCCTGTCATTCTAGCCAATCTGACAGGTGTGTAGTGGTATCTCAGAGTTGTCTTGATTTGCATTTCTCTGATTAGTAATGTATTATCCTTCTTCTATGGAGAGGTTCTAAAAGAAAGGCAAGTCATCTAGGGGTGGGAGTGGGGGGAAGGAGAGGGAAAATTTGGAACAGAAGTTTTTACAAGGGTCAATGTTGAAAAATTGTGCATATGTTTTGTCAAGAAAAAGCTATAAAAAATAAATAAAAAGAAAGTCAGATCAAAGTGACAGCAGAATTTATTGTATTAGTAGTAGTAGTAACTGTAGTAGTTGTAGGCCATGACTTTTGTACCCCATTTGGGGTTTTCTTGGCAGAGATACTAGAGCGGTTTGCCATTTCCTTTTCCAGCTCGTTTTACAGATGAGGAAACTGAGACAGACAAACAAGGTGAAGTATCTTGCCCAGGATCACTCAGTAAGTGGCTGAGGTCAGATCTAAACTCATGAAGATTAGTCTTCCCGACTCCAGACCCACCACTCTATGTACTGCACTACCAAACTAAAATCAGAATACTAACCATGTAACATACACCCTGTCTCTTGTAAGAGGCAGGGAATTTTTTTTAAATATTATTTTATTTTCCCAAATACATGTAAAGAAAGTTTTCAAAATTCATTTTTGTAACACTTTGTCTTCTAAATTTTTCTTCCTCCCCAATCTGCAAGCAATCTGACATAGATTAAATATGTGTAATCCTTTTAAATATATTTCCATGTTTGTCATGTTGAATAAGAAAAATCAGACCAAAAGGGGGAAAAACACAAAAAAGAAAAAAAAAATGAAAATTCTATGCTTCAATTTACATTCAGTCTCCATAGGTCTCTCTCTGGATATGATTGGCATTTTCCATCTTAATCTATTAGAAATGCCTTGAATCACCACATTGGTGAGAAGAGCCAAGTCCATCACAGCTGATCATCACATAATCTTGTTACTGTGTACAATGTCCTGGTTCTGCTCACTTCACTCAGCATCAGTTCATGTAGATCTTTTCAGGCTTTTCTGCAATCAGCCTGAAACGGAATTATAAAGGCAGAGTGAGCGGTGTGTCATCAAAGGAAGCCAGTGCATTGATTTATTTGTCTCGGCTGTATTGTGATACTGAGATGAACATTTTTACCTTTGGAAGCAATATCACGAGACTGAGAGGTTAGGGCTCCAGTTCTCCCAACCCCAGCCAATTGGCAACAGCAGGAGTTTGCTGTAACCAAACTCTTCTCAGAAAAGATGACCACCAACAGAAAGATGTCCCAACTTGCCAAGAGATAACAGTCTTCCAGGGATTGAATTTTCCAGACAGTGTAGAACTAAGGTGAGAGTGAGATGGCTGTCCAACAAAAGAGGATAGTCATCCTAAGGATTGAATCAGGTCCCTGACTGAACCTGGAATTCAGGACTTTGGCAGGGGAAAGGAAAGCCCCAGTCCCTTAGGCCAGTGCAAGTCTATTATTTTTGCTCTCAACCACCTTACAAGAGAGGAAGTAAGAGTGTTAAAAGAAGTAACATTTATACTTTACAGATGAATCAAATGAATCTCATAGAGATTAAATTACTAGCATATGTTATTTAGAAGGGTCTGGAGGTGACAATTGCTTCCAGGTCTTTTGGAATCTTCCATCCATTGAGCTGAAACTCTGAATCTGAGACTGTAGAGCACTTAAGGCTAATTACCTGTTCGATGTGAGATCATGGTTCTTTATACATATATTTAGATGAGATAGTGATGTGATAGCTCTCCTCATCATTGGTGCTTGCTGAATGTGTGGTGGTGAGGTCATTGTAGGCAAGGATTGGAAGGCTGAGGGAGAGAGGTCAGGGTCACTCAGCTGAAGGACAGGAGGAGAGAGACTTCAGGCTCCGGACTCCAGAGTCCAGGATTGATTTTTGGCAAGTCTTGTGGCAGCTTGCCTTCCTCCTTCACTTCTCCCCCTAAAGACCAAGGACTTTGATTGATCCTGACTCTGACTGATCCTGAGACCCTCCAGAGATCTGGCTCAGACACTATAGGATTTCAAGCTCATCTTTTGAGTTTGTCTATCACTAGTTTCTGATTCTTGCTATTGGGAACTTTTTTTTTTTTTTTTTTTTTGCCTAACTAAGCATTTCTCAATAATTATAAGACCTATAACCCACTGGTAGTTGTTTACTCTTTGTTAGAGGACTAAATCCCATTACTGATTTTGCTATACTCTGATACTAATTACTGCACTTCCAAATCATTGCTTCCATAACTGATATTCTGCTCCTAGCATGCATTACTCTTCCCCCTTCCTATAACACTCAAGAATACAAATGCTTTTTATAAAGGTTAATAAGGAAAGACTTCATCCAGAGAAAATATGAAGAATTAGAAAACTATTTGAATCTCTAAAATGTAATCTGTCTCTAGAGCAATAGCTAAATAGTTATTGTGGCAACATTTTAAAGCCTTTTTAGTTCAGCTGAAAATATTAATAGATCCTTCTCTAACTACAATCTTGTCCCCTTAGGGAAGAATGTAAGAAGGAAAAAAAAAGCTAAACTTTAGACCCTCAGAAAATGGATTAGCCAAAATTAAAACTAGAGATATTGCCTGTTAAGATCAGGGCCTTCCCTATCCCCCGAGGGGACTAGATTTATGATTCAATCTTTCCCAGTTCTGAAGGGATTAGGATATCGATCTTAGTCAAAGAAAGAATTGAGTGGTTTGAGAAAAGATGGTGGTGTTTATTGTTGTTCAGTCTCATGTGGTGCTTTTTTTGAAAAGTACTGGTCTGTTTTTCTATTTCCTTCTCCAGTTCATTTTACAAATGAGGAAACTGAAACCAAGAGGGTTAAGTGACTTGCCCAGGATTGCATTCGAATTTAGATCTTTCTGATTCCAAGTCAAGAGCTCCTTCCATTGAGTCTAGTAGCTGCCTCAGGAAAAATTAAGTGACTATTATTCAATTAGATAGAATTAAAAGTTATTCCAATATTGTCTTTTATCCAATTATGACTTCCTTTAAATATTGCTTCAGGCCTGAGGGGACTCTGCCAATTTGGACATTTCTTTCTAAGCAGACTAATGTTTGAATTTAGAATAATAATGTTTATTAAAATGTTTCCTGTAGATTTAAGCCTATTATATTCCCTTCTTCTTCAGAGGGCATATCATGTAGGCAAGTGAACAAGCCTTAGTCCTATCCTTCATTTTGATATGGATCACCCTGAGTTCCTCCAAATGTTATGTCAGTGGAACCCAAACTCTGGCAGGCTTTACCAAGTGGGAAAGGTTTTGAGTATGTTTCCTTTTTTTTTTTTTTTTCCTGAGGCTGGGGTTAAGTGACTTGCCCAGGGTCACACAGCTAGGAAGTCGTAAGTGTCTGAGACCAGATTTGAACTCCTGAATTCAGGGTTGGTGCTCTATCCACTGCGCCATCTAGCTGCCCCTTGAGTATGTTTCTAATTAAATAAGTTCAAAGAGAGTAATTACCAGAAGGTTCACATCTAAATAATGACTTTTTTTTTATCCCAATAGCTTACAAAGTCATTTTCCAAGTGCATTTCCAAGACATGTAAGGGTTATGGTCTTTATTGTTTGAAGGAATAAAAGCACTGATGATATTATAAAGCTTTCAAAGTACTGAAATATTTTATTAATGATAATAGTTATATATTATATATCAGAATATATAATATATAAGTACAATCATACTTCTATATAGCACTCAAGATCTGCAAAGTACTTTTCTCATAAGTAGAAAGTATATGAAGTAGAAAGAATAAGAATTTTTTTTTTATAAAGAGATAAATAGTATAATCTATTTTCTTTTCTTTTTTTTTAATGGTTGGTTCTTTTTTTTTTAATTTTTATTTTATTTTATAATTATAACATTTTTTTGACAGTACATATGCATGGGTAATTTTTTACAACATTATCCCTTGCACTTACTTCTATTCAGATTTTTTCCCTTCCTCCCCCAACCCCCTCCCCAGATGGCAAGCAGTCTTATATATGTTAAATATATTACAGTATAATTTAGATACAATATATGTGTGTAGAACCGAATTTTTTGTTGCACAGGAAGAATTGGATTCAGAAGGTAAAAATAACAGTTTACATTCATTTCCCAGTGTTCCTTTTCTGGATGTAGCTGGTTCTGTAAGAATAAGAATTTTAATGTCCATTTTGTAGATAAGGAAACTAAAATTATAAGAAGTTAAGTGAATTTGTCTATCAACATGATGCTGTTCTGGTGGCAGTGAAGAGAGTTGTGGGAATCCCCTTTTGGTTGGAAGTGTAGGTCCTATGTGAAAGAATTCACGAACCCGAAATATTAGTGGCAAAAAAGGAAGTTTTATTGGTACTGAGAGGTCAGCTTTGCTAGGAAGACTGACTTCCGAGGGGCAAAGTCCTGTTAGGGAAATGGAGGCTGGCACTGAGAAGAGAATGTCTTCACAGCGGGCAGGAGTCCTGGTAGGCAAAGCATACCACTTTGGACTCCTATAAAAATAAGAAGTTTAGAATTGTCTTTTATAAAAGTCTGAGGCTAAAACTTCCAGTTGAAAAGAAAGCCAATGGATACCCCCAGGCCTAGATACTTACCAATACCAGGCCCAGATCTCCAATTGAATGAAAATCACTTTGAAGGCTTCCTGAATGAGAATCTGGCAACCAAAGGTGGAGATGATGATTTGCCTTAGAAAAGCCCAGCTGAATGACTCCACTTAACTTGTTTGGGGAGATATGCTTTCCCGGGAAGGCCTGAGATGCTGAATCTCCCTTCTTTACAGATCCACAGGGACCCAACTTCTGGAGTGATTATTTTACAGATTAAAGGGGACACGGTTTTCACCCCCCTCAATCACACACAGTTAATGTACTTAAGGAAAGATGTGAACCTAAATTCAACACTCTGATACAACCCACCTCCTCCTACTACCATGAGGACCTAAAAAACCAAGACATTATTTCTGCATCTTCCCAAAGTGAAAATTCTTAAGCAATGAGCCAGAGTATGTTACCAAAAATGATCTGAGGAATTCAGCTACACTCTAAAAGTTGTTCTCTAGCCAGATCAGATTGGGGGAGGAGAGAGGTCCCAGATTAACCCTTTTACATTATTATGCAACTTGAACTGTAACTCCCAGAGGCCTCAGACTTCCTGAGAGCTGAGTCCTACATAAAAAGGGCATTCAGATTAGATACAGATTCTCACCAAAGGGAGAAGATGATGTGAGTTGAGGGAAGACAAGTAATACTTTGGAATATTCCATCGTCTTAGATTTCTAATTCTCTACTAGATATCTGAGACAACTATGCAGCTCAATGGATAGATAGAGAGCTGGTCTAGGACTGAAGAAAATTCATCTTCCCGAGTTCAAATCTGGCCTCAGTCACTTACTAGCTGTGTGAGCCTGGACAAGTCACTCTACCTTGTTTGCCTCAGCTTCCTCATCTGTAAAATGAGCTGAAGGAGGAAATGGTAAACAACCAACTGTAGGACCCTGGCCAAGTCACTTCCTCATTTGTCCAATGAGCTGATTCTAAAATGATCTTTAGTGCAACCAAAGTGAGTAAGAATACCCCCCCCTTTTTTTTTTAAATAACATTCCTGATAGACAAATGATCATCCATCTGTTGTCTGAAAATCTCCGGTGAAGAACACACTAATCTCCCATCCTGCTTTTGAATAGCTTTGATTGTAAGAAATTTTTTTCCTCACATCAAGCTAAAATTTCCTCTCTTGCAGCTTCCAGCTATTGTTCTTACTTTTGACCTCTGGGACTAAAGAAAACAAGGGTAATCCCTTTTCTATGAGATTGTTCTTTATATACTTGACAGCAGCTATTATTATATTCCCTTGTCTTCTCTTTTTAGGCTAAATCTCCATAGCATGAACTTGACATGCTTCCCATCCTGATTGTGCTCTGCCCTCTATCCTTATCTACTATCCCATTCCTCATCTATGACTTCTAATGGACTTTTTTTTTTTTTTTTCCTGGAGCAGGTGGATTGATAGTCTGCTGTACCAACCTAATGTGTTACTTATTTATTAACCTTTTCCCTAAATCCAAACGCCCAGTTCTGTGTGCCCCATTTGTCTTGCTTCACCAACCCCATGCAGTGATGGCACAGGATTCAAGGGTCAGTGGTAATAACAGGATCAGCTTTTCCTAATGGATAGTGCTGAGATTTTCTAATCCTCTTGAAGATGAATTAGTCCTTGAGACTTTGGTAAATTTTGCAGACTCTGGAAAATGCTTCAACTGCCTCTTTTTTTTCTTCTGATAATATTTTATTTTTTCAAATTCATGTAAAGATAGTTTTCAACATTCATTTTTGTAAAATTTTGCATTTCACATTTTTTCTCCCTTCCTCCTTTACCTCTCCCTTAGCCAAGACAGCAAGCATTCTGATAAGTTATACATATAACAGTCCTTTTAAACATTTATCATGTTGTACAAGAAAAATCATATCAAAAGGAAAAGAAAAAAAATAAGAAAGAAAAAACAAGTAAATAAACAACAAGGTGAAAACAGCATGCTTTTATCTGTATTTGGTCTCCACAGTTCTCCCTCTAGATGAGGATGGCATTTTCCATCACAAGTCTACTGGAAATGTCTTGAATTCACTATATTGCTGGGAAAAGTTAATCCTATCATAGTTAATCATCACATAATCTTACTTCAACCACTTTTTAAAAATTTTATTTTTTTTTCAACCACTTCTTAATATATCAAAGAGAATCCTGCCTTGAGCTCTCAGAAAATAAGTGAAGTTCAGTGGGTGTTTTTTTATCATTATGATGAGGAAGAGAAAAATATGATAGTGGTAAATTCATTAAGAATGGAACAAAGGGAGGAAATTAGATTAGACATAAAGGAGGACTTCCTTAAGTGACAGGTTATATAAGACACCTGCTTTGAAAATTGCTTTTATTTTTATAATGTTATTATAGGATGTGGAAATGTGTTTAACAAGAATAAACATGCATAACCTATATCAGATTGCTTGCTGTTTGGGAGAGGGGAGAGGAAAAGGAGAGAGAGAAATTGAAACTCAAAATTTTATAAAAAATGAATGTTAAAAATATTATTATAGGATAGTGTGGTAGAAAGAGCAGTCCACCCCAGACATTCCAGGCAGTCAGTCAGTAAGCATTTATTATATGCCGACTATGTACCAAGCATTAAGCTCTGAGAATACAAAAAAAAAAAAAAAAAAAAAAAAAAAGGCAAAAACCAGTGTAACCCTCAAGGGATTCACAATACAAATGGAGAGAGAACGTGCAAGGAACCATGAACATACAACTATATACAGAGTGCTTGAAAGGTACCTCAGAGACAAACCCTAGCATCTGGCAGAGCTGGGGAAGTCTTCATACTCTGTACCATTTGAGCTGAGTCTAAGGGAAGCTAGGCAGACTGAGGCAGAGAGGAGAGAGCAATGTTATGCACAAGGAATAATAGACCATAGGCACTGAATCATAAAGTTATGATGCTACATTTTTTAGTTCTTCAAACCTCAACTTGTTTATACAATCACAAATTTAGAGTTAGAAGGAACCTTGTTGGACAATAAATCCAATCACTCCATTTTACAGATGAAAAAACGGACACAAAAGGAGATTCAGTGATTGGCCCAGAATCGTACAGCCTGTAAGGGTTTGAGACGAGTCTTCCTGACCAAATCCAGGTCTGCTTCCAACAGCATGAAAGCATGAAATGGGGACAACGAATAGCTGTTAGTCTAAAAAAAACTGTGGCATCTAAAAAGTTTGAGAGGCAGAATTTCTGGATAATTTAATCATCTGTAAAATATGCCAGCATTTTAAATAAAAAGACAGTGGTACTCTTGGATAACAAACACTCATGGTGATGGGCTCATGGCTTTTATGCCATTGGAAGAGGGGTGTGCTTGAGGGTGGTTCCACTCTGATTGGTACAATTAATGAGAGATGGGGGAACTGCTAGGTGGATAGAGCAGCAGCCCAGAAGTCAGGAGGACCTGAGATAAAATCTGGCCTCAGACACGTAACACTTCCTAGCTGTGTGACCCTGGGCAAGTCACTTAACCCCAATTGCCTCAGCAAAAAACCAACTCCCCCCAAAAAACAAAACAAACAAACCAACAAAAACAAAAAAACATGAATTAATGGGAGACAAACTTTACTTACAAAGACAAAGGGGCTCACTCCAATGAGGGGCTGAGAGTGACATCATGTAACTTCTGGCCAGACTATCCCTAAGACTACAGATCACCCCCCAGCATTGGGTAATCTAGACAAAGAATCTATAAATACCCCACACAAACCTGACCTAGTTGGATGGAGCAGCAACGCCCAGGATGAGAAGAATGTGAATCCTATCTTTCATCAGCCCTGTTCTTGAGAAATCAGACAAGTAGGACAGGGAAAAAGAGCTGGGGACTCCCCAGTTTTATAATTAACTGTTAACATGACTTCTCTCAAAACAAAGCTCCATTTCTGCTCTTAAGACTTCCTGAAATCTTTACTGGTATACCTGGTGAGCTTCAGAACCTATGCAAAGCCTTGCTGAACATAGGATCCAGAGACTCATAATGAAAAGGACTGTGGGAAGAGGTCCTATGAAATCTTTATGCTAGTGTGTGTGTGTGTGTGTGTGTGTGTGTGTGTGTGTGAGGAATTATAACTAATATCACCTCTAGCACAGTTGCCTCTCTTTATGCAGCAAATATGTAAATAAATTTTAGGGTTTTTTGTGAGCCAAATTCTATTTCTGAACATCTTTTTTTTTTTTTTTTTTTTTTTTTTCCCTGAGGCTGGGATTAAGTGACTTGCCCAGGGTCACACAGGTAGGAAGTGTTAAGTGTCTGAGGTCAGATTTGAACTCGGGTCTTCCTGAATTCAAGGCTGGTGCTCTATCTACTGAGCCACCTAGCTGCCCCCTATTTCTGAACATCTTAAAGAAGCATCTCTGAAGAAAATTTGCATTGAATTGTCTCAATTCTTAGCTTCCTTCAAGCTACATCCCTCAGAAAATCTTACTGAATTCTCCATTTATATGGTCTTTCCTGAATTTATCTGTACATGTTGTAACCTTCCCACTTCTCCCAGTATAAGCTTCTTAAGGTCAGAGAGTGTCATTCATTTTATCTTTTCATATCCAATTGACATAGTGCCTTGCTCCTGTTGATCTGCACATAAATGCTTTTTCTACTGAATTTTCTGCAGTGTCAGAACTCCATTGCTTATTTTCACTTTTTCCTTGTTTTGGACTTTCTTTTGGGCTATGAGAGAAATTGTGTTTACTGAGGAAAACAAAAACAAAAACAAAAAACAAAAAACAGGCACAGGAAAACTGCTGATTCACCAAGATGATTGGAATGAGTTATTGAGACTGAAAGATGGTGGGGGAAGTTTGGGGTTTCCTAGGATAAATCCATGTATCACTGCTAATGCATCCCCTTGAGTATTTCCTCTTGGAGAAGCAGCTTGTTTCCCAGCCAGGGTAGTGTCTGTATTGACTGATTCCAGGCTATTCTTACAAGAACAAAACTTTTCTGCTGGAATCTGGGGTCTGGAGTGGGAGATATTCGCTTCATATTTGTTCCTTATTCTTCCCCTTTAAAAGCCTCTTCTTCTTCATTGTCCAAGCTGTCTGATCCCAACCCGTCTTCTTTAGTGACTTCCAATGCCTCAGCCCAGAAAATAAGTTTTCTTAGCTAGACATTTGTTTTGCTTGACATTTGATTCCTCCTTCCTTTCTCTTTTTCCTCCTCTCCTCATTCCTCTCCCTCTTCCCCACCCTACTTTACTTTACAGACTGAATCTTCGGGCCCTTCGGGGGTCATTCTGTATAGGCTTCTGCCTTTGTGCTGGCCACTAGATAGGGGTATTTCCTTTTCTCATAGACTTCCAATGGAGGATATCCCATAACCTACTTACCTGCTATTTTTACCTTCATTTTCTTATTTTACATGTCTCATCCCTTCCCAAAATCTAACCTAAATCATCCTCTAGCTTAGGTCCTACTATACTCTTTTTCAGAAAAGAAACTGGAAGCTGGAAAATCTGAGACCATTCCCTAGAGGCCTGCACTCAATCATATGTTCTGCTTTTAGGAGAAGGGCAATATGTGAAGAAGCAAGCTGGACTACAGACTAAGCTTCCATTAGAGAATCCTCTCTAATTTAATTCATGGTGGAAGCACTTCTGGCTTAGAAATTCTTTCCCTAGTAATTATATCTCCATTTTTCTAATCTATCAATGATTCAAAACAATGTAATTTTTTCTTTTTGCACATAATAGTATTTTTTTCCAATTATATGTAAAGATGGTTTTCAACATTCATTTTTGTAAGATTTTGAGTTCCAGATTTTTCTCTCTTCCTTTCCCCCACCCCAAGACAATAAGCAATCTGATATAGGTTATACATGTACAATCATGTTAAACATTTTCCCATCTTAGTCATGTTGTGATAGAAGAGTCAGAACAAAGAGAAAAACCACCAGAAAGGAAAAGTCAACAACAAAAAATGAAAATAAAAATAGTGTGTGTTGATCTGCATTCAGATTCCATAGTTCTTTATCGGAATGTGGATAATCTTTTCCATCATGAGTCTTTCGGAATTGTCATGGTTATGGTTGGATCAGTTCACAACTCCACCAATAATACATTAGTATTTGAATTTTCCCAATCCTCGCCAACATTTATTATTTTCCTTTTCTGTCATATTAGCCAATTAATAGGTATAAGGTGGTACCTTAGAGTTAATTTGCATTTCTCTCATTGATAATGATTTAGAGAATTTTTTCATATAACCACAAATAGCTTTAATTTTTTCATCTGAAAACTGACTCTTCATATCCTTTGACCATTTATTAATTAGGAAATGATTTGTATTCTTATAAGTTTGATTCCATTTTCTTTCCATATGTATTCTTTTATATATCTTTATCAAAAAACGCTGGCTATAAAAATTGTTTCCCACCTTTCTGCCTTCCTTCCAATCTTGGCTGTATTGGTTTGTTTGTTTTTAATTAAATATAATCAAAATTATCCATTTTGCATTTCATAATGTTCTCTATTTCTTGTTTGATCATAAATTCTTCCCTTCTCCATAGATTTGACATGTAAACTGTTCCTTACTCTCCAAATTAAAGCATGTAATTGTTTTATATGATGACATAAGACATCAAATTCACTATATGACCTTAGTCAAGTTTTTATCCTTTCTGGACTTGTGTCTGTCTTTGTAAAATGAAGGGATTAGAGTAGACATCCTCCTAAGGATCCTTTCTAGCTCTGATACATTTAGCTGAGTTAAAATAAAAACTGGAGATGCCCAGATGAATTAAAAACCTGCTATTCTATTCTTCATTCTCCAAAATTCTGGATTTTCTACCTATTCTCTTACTTAATTCTGATTTCCACTTTAATGCCCATACTTAGTTTTTTCAATATACATTTTAAAAAACTATTCTATAGGTCCTTGCTATTGATCTATTATTTAGGGGAGTCCAGTAGACTATCTTGCTTTCTCTTTTATCTAGGACTTTTTAGTCATTTATCCTTTTCCTCATGATATTTATTTACCATATCATGTCCTTTTCTAGTCTGTTTACTCACTTTTTCTTTATCAGTTTCACCGTTGGTTTATTTGAGTGGGAGCTGGGCTTACATTCAGTCATTCTTTTAGCTTTTTTTATGGGGGCCCCTTCCCTTTTGTTCCAGATAACGTGTATCAGGTCCTGTACAGCTGAACTACTCTCATCCACTGTTCTGTTTTCCCCTTATGTTCCAGATAACAGTTTTAGGCCTTGTACAGTTGAACTTCTCTCTCAATCCACTGTCCCATTTCACTCTGCTAAAACTAGAAAAATTCAATTATCTTTTTCTAATAAAGAATAAGAAAAAATGGTTCAGATGGATTCCTGATTCATGAACACATATGGTTTTTTTATCCCTATCTTTTCTTTTAAATTATATTTTTTTTTTCATGAAGAAATTTTCTTTTCTTTCTCCTATCCTACCCTATCATTGAAAAAGAAAAACAAAAATTTTCATAGTATTCATAGTTAAGCAAAATTCCCACAGATTTCTATATTAGCCATGTTCAAAAAATGGTAGGTCTCATTCTGCTTTCAGTCATTTCTGGAATTAAGGTTGGTCATTGCACTGGTTTTTATAGTGGTTTATTTTGACACTGCTGTTATAGTACAAATTGTTTTCCTTGCTCCGTTCACTTCACTTTTCATCAGTTTATGCACATCTCTCCAGCTTTCACTGAAAACATCCCTTTCAGCACTTCTTACAGCTCCACAGTATTCCTTTACAACCCTGTGCCAGAGTCTGTTTAGCCATTCCTCAATTCTTCTGTTTTTGCTACTATGAAAAGAAGCATACTTTTGTACATAAGGGTTCTTTTCCTCTTTCTCTGATCTCTTTGGGATATGTCTACAGTCCCTCTCTTTCTGTCTGCTTTCTTATAGAAGTACCTTCCTCTATGGAAGAGCCTTTCCCTCTATAATCAGCTCTGAACTGCCAGAACTCTATCCCCATCTACAGTCGATAACTTTCTCTGAAACCCAGGCTAGCCAGGTTTCATTGATCAGCACCTATTGAGGTGTGGAAATTGACTCAGACTGGGTCATTGACAAGATGAAATTTTGAAGGGACGAAGGACAGATCAAATACTGGTTTCGCCAAAGCTCTAAACAGGGGGCCAATAAGTACGGGGTATATATAGAGAGGACGAGTAATATAACATTATAGGAAATAAGTGCAGAGGAGAGGTCTGTAGTGAAACCAGCAGAGGCCAATTAATCATTTGTCCAGGGCTTTTGTGTGCATTTGAGGTGGGGTAGATTTTAAAAGAGTTTCCTGTGAATTGGATGCATTTTTCTTTATACCCACCAACCCAAAGAATTTTTGGTGATGAGGCTTTAGTAACAGGGTTTAGCTTGAAGTACTCAGAGGAAAGAAAGTGGCCACTTTAGCCAGGAGACGAGGGAGGAAAGCTGATATCTTGCCATATGAGGGTCCCACTTGAACAATTACTCTGTGTTTTTTCTCACAACCATCCCAATGCCCCACTCCTTTCATCTGCCTCCAAATTTGCAGAAGCAAAAAGGTAATTAAAAAAGCAAATCAGTTCTTTCTGCTTTTTATTTTGAAAAGTGAGAGGAAAAAAGAAGGAGGTGAAGCATTTCTTCCTCCTTCTCTGGGCCTCTCCTGGTCTCCCTGGCCCTGCTGGCAAGAGAACAGAACTGTAAACAGGCCTCCTGTGTCCAGGGAGACGTGGAAACAGCAGGACACAGGCAGCTGTTTATTCCCAAGCTAACATTCTTTGAGTTTCCTGCTGTTTTTGTAGCTCAGAATAGTTCCTACATCCTCCCCCCAATCACCTTCATGTCCATTTTATTAAGAAGTCTCCCTTTCTTTGTCAGGTCACATAATTCTTAGGGGCTTTTGGTAACTCTGCAGGAGGACAGGGTATGAGCTGAGATCCTCAGGCATCTGGTTTCCTAATTATCACCCTCCTGCACCTACACACACACACACACACACACACACACACACACACACACACACACACACACACACATGGAGTTTCCACCCATTGGGCCCAGCTGTATAGCTTCTTCTTCTTTTTTTTTTTTTTAAATTAAACCTTCTAAAATTTCTACTTCTAGCTAGAAGAGGAAAATATGAGTTGAAGAGGAAGATAATGAGAAAGAAGGGGAACGAGGGGGATCTTCTAGCTCCTGATTGAACCTTAGTCTTTTAGGAAGAGGAATGAGCTTTCACCATAAGAGACACTTCTCAAAGCATGGGTCCTGGAAATGATGGGATTTTTGCTGATCAACAAGCTGATTCATTTGATGCTAATGTTTAGAATATGACAATGACTTACGTATGTTAGTTTTTAGGAAAAATGGACATCATCTCATTGCTAAAAACAGGATACAAATAGGAATGTGTGAGCCAGGTGGTCCCCTGCTAGAGAGTGTCTAAAAATTGAGGGAAAAACTTGAAAATAGCTAAGAAACAAATATTAAAGGCAAAAGATAATGCTGTAACAGTGGAGCCATAACTTGGGAAAGATGAGCTGGATTTTGTCCCTTCCCCTCCCACACTGATCCTGTGTCTTTCCATGCCTTCACCCTTTCACTGAGGTTTAGGAAGTTGGAAGTGAGGTGGCTGTTCATTGACCATGCCCTGAAGCAAGGGACAGCCTCTCTAACAGAACAGGACACTCCTACCAATGTAATCCACCCAGCCGGAGCACACTGCTCTCTGTCTACCACTCTCCTGTACTGAATGTGCAATGGACAAAAACTTCCTAGTTATAACTCTGGGTCCTAGGCCAAATGGACTTTTGCAGTTTTGTGAAGCTACTGAAGCAGAGGTATAGAATATCTCTTAAAAGAAGATTCATCTTTTCCTCCTTGCCCCCAGTCCCTTAAGGGACAGAGCACCTGGATTCATATTCCAGTTCTGCTGCTTATTACATGCATGACCTTAGATGGTCATGTCACTTCACTTTTCTGTGCCTCGGTTTCTCCATATGTAAAAGAAGAGGGTTGGATTATATGGCTTCGAAGTTCCCTTCCATCTCTAAGTTGAGTTTCTCTTTATCCTGCAATAACTTAGTCTTCTTACTTTATAGTTTAGTTTTTGTTATAAGGAGGGAACCTTTTTTTTTCCATTTTATTTTTTGTTTGGAGGGAATTTCTTAAATGACATACTGAATAGGTGCCATGATGAATATTAACTGGACTAAGTAGTTTAGGTAATCAGACACAAAGGGATGGGGACCACAGAAAGAGACCACCAAGCATCAGTAAGGGCTGATTGCTATCCAGGTGTAACCAGAAAGGGGGAACTTTGCCTAGTAGGGGATTTTCTTTCTTGTGCATCCTGGAGTTGGTACTGGGACATTCACCTCCTTCCCAGAACACTGGGTAGATGAGTGAGCATCTGGATGGAAATGATGGAAAGCAGGAGTTTGGGAGCGTCTCCTAGTGAGGGGTCAGAGATTATAAAATACATCCACAATAGTCAGATAAAGGCTGCTGGTAAAGCCTTTATCTAAAGAGGAAGAAGAAATTGGAAGGAACCAGGGAGAACTCTTTATTGATGACTCCAGAGAAAGACGGATCCTTAGGAAAAGTCAAGGTCGTGCTACTCTTTGGGAATACTACTTGAAAAAAGTGAATGTGTGACTGATCCGAAGCTGCTGCCAGCCACATTGATGGCTGATCATCTTTTATCTTGGGCAGCTTTTGGTAGTCTCAGTATTGGGTTCTTTTATCTTTCAGTTAAATATACTTCCCCATAACTTGAGTATGTTTTTTGGGTTACATGAAGCTGATAAAGAGATAAGACTCTTAATGGGGAATTCTATTTTTGTAAATCTCCCCAGATCTTAATCCCTATTACAAACTGATTTGTAATAGATACACACATTTGAAGTTGAAAAGACTTGAATTTGTAGCCAGCCTTAGACATTCCCTAGCTGAGTGACTCTGAGTAAATAATTTACTCTCTGTCTGCCCCTCATCTGTAAAATGGGAATAATAGTAGCACCTGTTTCTATACAGTCATTGTGAAAATCAAATGAGAGAATTATTGTAAAGCACTGGGCACAGTGACTGGCACCTAGGTAGGCACTGCATAAGTGTTATCTGTTACTATTAGCACATGCAAAGTACTTTGCAAACCTTAAAATGCTATATAAATTCTAGCTGTTGTTATTATAACTACTACATATACATATATAGTGTATATTATTATATGCTATTTATAGTATAGAATGTCATGTAGAATATATGTGTACTATACATAATATAATGATATATGGCATATGTCATCATTATATAATATGTACTATATGTAATTATTATAACTACTTTATGCAAATAATTCTTTTACATTTTAAAACCCTAGACCAAGCTTAGACGTAGCTCAGGTAAAATAAGACAGGAGAGGGAAATGTGTTTGATAAAATTAGGCCAATTTCCTAAGAAGTCTCTTAAATGACCAGGGTAAAATTAGGCCAATTTCCTAAGAAGTCTCTTAAATGACCAGGGTAAAATCTTTTATTTCCCTAGCTGTCTTTAATAATGAGTTTAAATCCTTCATCTTATGAGAGTCCAATCTTACCACTATATACATGGATGGTTCAGTTACCTCACACCACCTTTTATTTGCATTTAGATCAGCATCGATCCAGTAAGTAATGCTTCAAACAAGTCAGTTGAGTTAAATCAAATAAAGGTTTAAGCAGCTAGAGTTTCAGTTTCAGTCACAACTCCCCTTCTGAAATAGCTCTTGTTTTCCACAAGGGAGGATAAATCAGGCCAAATGAAAAAAAGAAAAAAGTTTCCATGAGTATTGAGCCTTTTCCAAATTATCCCAAGCAGTACCTTTAAGGTTTTCAGATGACTAAAGGATATCTTCTGTCTAGCTTAATTAAGAGAATCAAGAAAGTTTTAGCCCAAGGAGGTAGCTGGATATCCGGTAGATTCTTTCTCTCTCAAACTCCTGAGGGTAGTGTAGTCCTGCCAAGGGAGGCTAAAAAAAATCATTCACTAAATATCTTTCATTCAAAATCTACTTCTGCTTCTGACTGCTACTTTTATCTGTGTCATCATACAGTCTCCAAAGTTTAAAGTCTCCGTTTATCTCTGCTTCCTCCCTTATTTTTAATTTTTTTGTGTGAAGCAATTGGGGTTAAGTGACTTGCCCAGGGTCACACAGTTAGTATTATCTGAGATCACCTTTGAACTCAGGGCCCAGTGCTCTAATCACTTCAACATCTAGCTGTCCCTTTTCTTCTTGCCTTCAATAAACTAGCAAGTAGTGTCAATTTTATTTGGAATTTAGTTCTCACCCTTCTTTCCTCTGGTCCCATTGTCATCACTCTTGCACAAGTCTTTATTACTACCTGTCGGAACTAATGTTCTTTCCCACCTCTACTTTTCTACTCAACTACTTAATTCATAGTTCAAACCTTCCCTGGCACTAGACCAGATGGCGTTGGAGAAGGAAGTGAGGCTGGTGATTCCGCACAGCCCACCCTCACTTAAATCATGTCACAGCATCATCTCCCTGATAACATGATCTCCTTTCCAACAGTCTTCCCACTTTGGATTTTTAGGATACTCTGTAATGAAATGTGCTTTTATGTGCACAAATCCTAAGTACTTTTTGCAAAATACAACTAATTCAATTCAACTCAACAATAATTATAATTATCTGTTTATATGTCAAATGTCCTTATTAGACTCCAAATTCCATGAGGTAGAACTCTTTTCCATATTCCTACCCCCATGCCCCATCTCTAGCTTGTTCCCAGGAAATAGCACAATGTTTGAACCATAGTAAATACTTAATAAGCATTTACTGAATTGGATTGAATATCTTTTTTTTGGATATAAGGAACCAAGTGGTCTATTGTCCCATCAATCAAGAAGATTTCTGGAGTGCTGAACCAGACTATTTTTCCTCAAGGAAGAAGATTTGTTTGTGATTCCAATGGAGGTCACAAGGTTTATGAACTTAGAACTCGAAGAAATCTTAAGGTTCTTGATGATTCTGAAGCTTAGGGCTTTGTCTTATGTAATCTTATATTTCCATGGCTTCCTAACAATGCTTAGCACATAGTGGGTCCATAACGTATGCTTTTTGAATCTATTGATTCATTTAGCTTTTGTAGAAAAAAATCAATACTACCACTGAGATTGAAAAGTGGAGGGTTGAGAAAGAAGCAAGAGCTTTGACTATACAATTTTTTAAAATGACCACAACCGACTTCAGTGTGTATTTTTTTTTTCCTAAATGAACAGAGTGTTCACCCTATTCATCTAGAGTGACTAGGACCATGCTCCCTTCACCTGGTTAACAGATGAACAGTTCAAGGTCCTGGTGCTGAACTTTCTCACTGCGCCGTAAGATAAGTCAGTCATTTTCACTGCCTAACAATAATTAATCCATCTCTTTCCCCAACCTGTTTTTCCCAAAGTGTTTTTGTAGAAATGAGTAGGGTCATTTCAAAGATAACAGTTGTTTGTCTTATCAATTTCCATCTCCTCCTCTTAAATACTACACTTACCCATTCCCCACCAAGAAAATCCTCTGAAAGAGATTAGAATTTTTTTTTTTTAAGCTGTACTGTTTGGAATGGGAAAACTCAGATTCTGGACATGAATCTGCAGAGAAACCCACTTTTCTGCTACTCAGAGGGAGGTCGTCATTGATAATAAGGACTTCATCCTTGTATTATTCTGGAAAGGCATTAGTTAACACCATGGCAACAAGGAAACAAGGACAAAGCAGTTTCTCTCCTCCTTAGAGTTCTGGTCCCCAGCCCAGTCGATGCTGCTTAAATGAAAACAAAAGTCCTAGAATCCTTTTAATCATGTCAGTCCAAAATGTACTTTCTGGGAGACAGTTTTTCTCCATCTCTTCCCCCACGTAGAAACTACAGCCATGTAAAAGCTGTGTTGTTTTTTACTATGTCTTAACAGCGACCAACTGGCTGAAAGAGAGCCAGCCAAAGAGAACTCCACAAACTTTTCCATTTTAACTGCCTCTGGTCTCTGAGCAGACATTTCCCCAAAGGGCAGCTGACCAAGTCTGAACAAAAGGGAATGGAGTCAAAACTCCATTCAAAGGGGGAGATTGAAATTAAATTCAAACAAGAAACTCTTGAAAGAGAGAATTGTCATTTTGCTGGGAAAGGTGACTAAGGAAAGGTGAAATGAAATCTTTGAAGGCAGTAAAATAAATTTCCAAATTCTCAAATGTCTCTTGCAAAATACAACCAATTCAATAAGTATTTATTTGTTGTTTATTTTGCTAAGGCATTTGGAGTTAAGTGACTTTGCCTAGAGTCACCTAACTAGGAAATGTTAAGTGACTGAGGTAATATTTGAACCTTTTTTATTGAGCCTGTATTGAGCCTGGTCCTCCTGACTTTAGGACTGGTGCTCTATCCACTGAGCTATCTAAACAAGTGTTTATTAAAATAAAATTATGTGCAAGAGAAAACAAAGACTAGAAGGAGACAGATCTTGTCTTTTAGGGGCTGACTTTCTAACACAGAATGTTGGAAGACACACTAGAAGTCATCTAATTAAACTCCTTTTATTTTACAGGGGAGGAAACTAAAAGCTAGAAAAAAGTGACTTATCCAAAATCACAAAGGGAATAAATGGTACAGCTCAGATTCAAAACTAGCAAAATTGGAAGGAATCTCAGAGCTATCTAATCCCAAACTCCTTTTCCTTCCTTCGTTCCTTCTTTCCTTCCTTCTTCTCTCTACTCTTTCATCATGTGATAAATTTTTGCAGGAAGCAGCAGAAAAAGATTGCCACTGAGGCTAAGGGGAGAATGGGAAATGTTGGTAGGTGAGAAGCAGTTGGAAACCAGTAATAGCTTCATGATGTAATCCATGATTGTTCCAGCCAAGCTTGTCATCAAATCTGGCAGGCTGCCCCAAATCCCTCCTCTGCTTTTGCAGAAGGCAAATATCAGCCCCATAATGACTCCTTATCGAGAAGAGTTGAGCTCCCTGTTGTTCCCACCAGAAGATAGTGCCCTCCTCTTGCTCCCCACATGCTGGGCACATGACCAAAACTTGTGAGACTCAGAGAGAGAGACTCTGGCCCCTCGGAAGTTTAACCCTATGAGGGCCCCCGCTTTGTTATTGGGTAGTACGGAGACAGCGACTGCTCCATTTATACATAGATTCCCTTCATGCAATTGAAACCAGGGCAGGAGATAATTACTCAGAATTCGGAGAAGAAGGCTTATTTAGGAGAGAGAAAACTCCTTCCCAGAGGAGGACACTTATCAATAAGCCATTAAGATGAGCCTCCCCATATACAGGATTGTTTAGCTGACACATTTCATTATGAAATCCATCCTGACTACTACTTGTAGAAGAAAAACTTTCCAGGAAGAATCTGATCTGATGCACTGAGAAAATTTGACAAATCCTACTCCAGCTCCTTCTGTGATCATTTCCAGCATGGACCATCATTTGCATTGGCTCCAAACCCTTTCATTTTGGGTCTCTTCTTCATCCCTACGTCAGCCCACTTGCCCTTCTCTGCTCCATATATACTAAGCAGATAGACTATGCTTACTGAAGAGAAAGTTGCATTGGTTGGGGAAAAAAGAAAATATGGCTGTTTTAAAAGTTTTGCTCCCTTTATACACTATTATGACAAATGTCATAATTTTGTAAGTGTTAGTTCATCTTCTTTTTCAGGTATGTGCTACCTGTAATCAGGGTCTTTTTTCCAAAATTTCAGAGCTGGTGCAAGGTTTTATGCTCTACTCAATGTTACTGGCCATCCTGAAATTAAGGATTATAAGCATTTTATGCCTGTGGCCATTTGTTTTTTCATAGATAGGTATTCATTCAACTAAATTGAAAGTAACAGTTTTAATTTTTTAAGCCTTTTTTTTCTTTTCACACTGAATGGTTTTTAAAATTTTATTCCAATTACATGTAAAGATAGCCTTCAACATTATTTCTGTAAGATTTTGAACACCAAAATTTTCTCCCTCCTTCTCTTTCCACCTTCACTTGCCAAGACAGCAAATAATCTGATATAGGCTATACATGTACAATCATGTTAAACATATTTCAACATTAGTCAATGAAAGAAAGATTAGCACAAAAGTGAAAAACCATGAGAAAGAAAAAAAACAAATTTTTTAAAAAGTGAAAATAGTGTGCTTTGATCTGCATCCAGACTCCATAGTTCTTTCTCTGGATGTGGATGGCATTTTCCATCAAAAGTCTGTTGGATTTGTCTTGGATCCAAAGAAATGGTTTTTAAAGATCTGGAAAATTTTTTAAAGATTTGGAAGCTGCCAAATTAAGTAATTAGTCCATTTATAATAATATTGTTTCTCTCCAATGCTGAGAAAGGGAGTTGCCAAACCATCAACATTTCTGAAGACTGGATGCATCTGAAGACATAGACATTAAGCCAACAATTTCTCAAGAAATAGAACTGCCTGCTTTCTTTTAATTAACAACAAAAATGCAAATCACTAGAGAATGCAAAAAAGTGACTGAAAGGGATTTAAACTAAGGCATTTTCATTTTATTACGTCCCCCCAAACAAGCTGGTGAGTATACTACAGAGGGTACAAACTCCATATACAGCTCAGGGAGCTTTCCAAATGTAGCAAGAAGTAGTAAACGGTTTAAACTTGATCCTGTCTTTGGCCTAGTTTGAAAGGACAGGAGGGCAGTTATATGTAATAGCAAAGGTTAATAATTGTCCCTGCTGAGTCTCTGGCAGATCAGGTTGTTTTTGTGTGTCTGTTTTCCTATTTTACGTAAATCATCCCACATGTGTTTGCATCAACCTTCTGGTGATGCACCTTTGATCAATAGATTTTAGACAAAAGTGGTTTTTGAGTCCAAAGATCAGGGTTGAAATGACCTACAGCTGGGAGTAAGGGAGTATAAAACAGAGGAAAGGATCAATTTAAGAGCAGAACAATCACAGCGGAGCCTGAAATAACTTCACGTGCTTTGCTGAGGGCCAGAAGTGCCAAGAGGAAGTGAGGATGGAGGCAGGGATGAATGTCCTCCATGACTTTGGGATCCAATCGACTCACTACCTCCAAGTAAATTACAAGGACTTTAAGGACTGGTTCCTCTTGGTCTCAGTGCTTGCAGATCTTAGGAATGCCTTCTATGTCCTATTTCCCATTTGGTTCCATGTACGAGAGGCTGTGGGCATCAAACTACTTTGGGTAGCTGTGATTGGAGACTGGCTGAATTTGGTTTTTAAGTGGTAAGTAAGAATCTGGACAAGGAAGGAAAGTAACGGGAAATCAGGAAGGGGAAGAGCTCTGTCTCCCATTGATCCTCCAAAGGGAACCTGTTTTCCAATCCCTATCTGGATTCTTTGAGAGAACATCAACTGCTCTCCCTTTGCTTTTAATGTCTAATACAAGTATTGGAAGCAGAACTTTTACTGAGTTAGAGTATGGAATTAACTAACTCATTATGGAATGAAGGAAGGATAATCTAATTTAGGAAAAAGTCTGAATTTTGACAATTTTGAAAAAAGAAATGAAACTTTAAAAATTTTTGAAATATAGTACAAAATACAATGACTAGTAGAAAGAGATAGAAACAAGTAAAATGAGGTAAGACAATTAAAATAGAATAGTAACACAAACCCTTTAATGTTAATTATTAAGTACAGAAATTGAAAGAATATTGAAGAAATGTTTGAGTTCTTTATTAGAAAAGACTGCTAATTCTAAATGCTTGTTTTCTCTACTCTACTGTAAGACTACAGGAATTCATAGATGAAATCCTTTCAAACTTTGTACCTAATAAAGCCATGTAATAGATTGTATCTGATTGACTACTAGCTTAGTGGGATCTGAATTAATGGTGCTTTATTTTATTCAAGGCCTGGATTTTTGTCTATCAGTAGGGGAGAAAATGATTGCTCTTAAATCCAAAAGGAATCTATCATCTTCTAACCTTATAGTGACAAAGGACTCTTGACATGTCTTTAACTAAAATGAAAATTTAATTTTTTCTAGTCCATCTTTAAAATGAAAGGACAAACAAACATTTGTTCAGTTTTTTTATTCCAAAGTGGAAAGGATAAAGATATAGGTGCAAGGGATGCATTTTTGAGGTAGGCAATGTTCTTCAGTTCTTGGAAGATAGGAATTCTAGCGGGAATGGAAGGGTCATGTGCTTGTAGAAACTTGTGACTGTAGAAACTCAGGGCTCTCCTTAATTGAAGAGAAGAGAGAAAGGTAGATGCAATGGTTGAGCATTGATAGGTCTAAGTTGTTAACTTCAGTTGTTCAATTTTAAATTATCTTTTTGGGACGGTTAAGGATAGCTTGGAATTGTGATGAGAATTTAAGAGCCCTGAGCTGGGATCCAGGAGCCCTGGGTTTGAGACTAACTTGATTCATTAACTCTGCAAGTTACTTTATTTACTGGATCCAAGATTCCTCATCTGTAAAATTTTAGGATTGGATAGATTGGTGATGCTCAAGATCTCTTCCCACTCTGATATTCTGTGGTTCTAGAATCATAGTTAAACAAAGCTACCATCTTTAGATGGCCATTTAAAGATAGGAAAGTAAATGTGTGGTTTTTTTCACTTATATACTCTCTCATTCTCTGGGAAAGAAGACCCTGTAACCTTTTAGAGCTTTCTTCTTGCTCCCTGACAGGATTCTTTTTGGGCAGCGTCCATACTGGTGGGTACTAGACACTGACTACTACACAAACACTTCTGCGCCTGTGATAAAGCAATTCCCCATCACCTGTGAGACTGGACCAGGTGAGATTTCATTTAACATATCTCGTTATTGATTAACTTTGTATAGACATGAAATTCAAATGAAGCACTTGCTATATGTAGAGCTATTATTATGGTTGTTAAGGTTGCTATATTATAGGGAAGGTAGGTGGTGTAGTTGATAGTAGGGTTTGAAAACTTTAGTTCAGATTCAACCTCAGACACTTCCTAGATGATTGACCTCAGGAAAATTACTTTATCCTGTTTCTCTCAGTTGTCTCATCTGTAAAATGAGCTGGAGAAGGAATGACAAATCAATCCAGTATCTTTGCCAAGAAAATCCCAAATGGATTATGAAAGTCATATACAACTAAATAACAAATGGCAAAGAAGGGAAAAGAAAAATTCATTCTGGCCTGTAATATAATAAAGCAATGAGAGGAAGTGGGAGAGAGGTAGATTTAGGAATCTTATGTACGGAAAAGCTTCTTTATAATCGGAGCTTATTTTAAAGATGGATCTAGAAATAATGTAATGGATTTCCTCAGGGGATAGAGGTTTTTCTTTATTGGAACTCTTCAGATAGAGACTGGATGGCCACTTGAGGAGGACATCAAGGATGGATACAGATTATGTAAATAGCTTCTGAGGTGCCTTTAGAATTATTGGATTCTGTGATTTTTTTAAATTTTAATTTTATTTTTTTATTTTTACAAAAATTTTATGCATAGGTAATTTTCTAGCATTGACAATTGCAAAACCTTTTTTTCAATTTTCCCCCTTCTTTTCCCCACTCCTTCCCCCAGATGACAAGTTAACCAATACATGTTAAATATGTGAAAGTATAAGTTAAATATAATACACATATACATGTCCAGTTATTTTGCTGTACAAAAAGAATCCGACTTTTAAACAGTGTTCAATTAGCCTGTGAAGGAAGTAAAAAATGTAGGTGGACAAAAATAGAGGGATTGGGAATTCTATGTAGTGGTTCATAGTCAACTCCCAGAGTTCTTTCGCTGGGTGTAGCTGGTTCAGTTCATTACTGCTCTATTGGAGCTGATTTGGTTCATCTCATTGTTGAAGAGGGCCACGTCCATCAGAATTGATCATCATATAGTATTGTGGTTTAAGTATATAATGATCTCCTGGTCCTGCTCATTTCACTCAGCATCAGTTCATGTAAGTCTCTCCAGGCCTTTCTGAAATCATCCTGCTGGTCATTTCTTACAGAAAAATAATATTTCATAATATTCATATACCACAATTTATTCAGCCATTTTCCAATTAATGGGCATCCACTCAGTTTCCAGTTTCTCGCCAGTACAAAAAGGGCTGCCACAAGCATTCTTGCACATACAGGTCCCTTTCCCTTCTTTAAAGGATTCTGTGATTTTTCAAGAACTTCCATTTATTTCAGTTACAAATCAGCTCAGAGATTATTTACAGGTTAATGTATATTTGCCCATGTCATTTTGGAAATCCACTGAGTATAAAGCATATCACAGACCTTTTTGGAATAATATTTTGAAATAATTGAGGGAAACTATGATGGAGAAACTTGTACGTTGGCTGAGTATGTAGGAAAATATAGAAAAGTTTTCCATAGATGTGTTGTCACCTAGGTGCATCAGATTGGGGTCAAGTTGGGATTTTCCCATAGAGGAAATGGGCAGAAGCTCTGGATCTATAAAGGGTAGCCTAAATTTGTTTCTTCCAGGAAGGGAAGTAGCAATGGCCAGAGATTTTGGACATTCTCTACTCAGAAACGGCTTTGTAGATGAAACTAAGTTAGTGGTACATCTGTCACACCTTGCGGTTAACTTTATTCATTAAAACCACATTAGTATTTTTCAGTCAAATGATAGGAAATTCCTAGAATGAACCCTTGTGAGGGGAGATAGTAGAAGGGGTACATGGGATCTTTCCAAAGCTAGGGAAAGTCAGAAGCACTTTTCTTGGTTTTTTTTTTTTTTTTTCATTTCTCTCTCTCTCTCTCTCTCTCTCTCTCTCTCTCCTCTCTCTCTCTCTCTCTCTCTCTCTCTCTCTCTCTCCTCTCTCTCTCTCTCTCATCTCTCTCTCTCTCTCTCTCTCTCTCTCTCTCTCTCTCGTCTCTCTCTCTCTCTCTCTCTCTCTCTCTCTCTTCTCTCCTCTCCTCTCTCTCCCTCTCCTCTCCTCTCCTCTCTTCTCTCTCCTCTCCTCTCCTCTCCCCTCTCTCTGTCTCTTCCTTCCTTTCTTTTCCTCCCCTCCCTTCAGTTTTTGAGGCACTGTGTTTCCTTCTGGTCCTCCAGGTAGTCCTTCAGGCCATGCCATGGGGGCAGCAGGTGTATACTATGTAATTGTTACATCCATCCTCTCCCTTACTCGTGGAAAGAAGAAGACGACTCTCAAGTTTCGGTAAGAAAGCTTTCAGTGATTGGTTGAGAAACTAAGGGAATGAGAAAGGGATCAATTAGCTCTCTGGCTGAATAAATTATTTTCTCTCACTCTTACTCTTTCTCCCATAGTCTCATACATTAGAATGGGAATAATAAATTTGAGTGACTCCTATTAAACAGGAATCCTTTTCTGGTCATTATTCCCAGGCAGCCAAGTAACCACACATTGGATGGAATGCTGGACCCCATAGTCAAATCTGGCCTCAGACATTTCCTAGCTTTGTGATTCTGAGCAAGTACCAATCTCTGCTTGCCTCAGTTTCCTAACTCTGAGATAATAGCATTTCCTTCACAGGGTTTTTGTGAAGATCAAATGAAGTAATATTTGTAAAGCACTAGTATAATAATTGACACATAGTAGGTGCTATATTCTTATTCTCTTAATATTTCTATCAATGACCTCTATGGAAACATAGATGGGATTTATATCAAATTTACAAATGACCCAAAGCTGGGATGGAAGACTAATGTATTGGATGACTGAATCTAATAAAATAAATGTTTATTGGTTTATTTTTTTAATCTGATCTGAAATTTCTAGGTCTATGGAATGCCTGATAAGGGACTTCATCTATTAATACAAGTCATCACTATCTCTGAAACTTATAGTCTTAGAAAATTTCCTAAGGACACTGATATTTTAAGAGATTTGCTTAAAATCATCTAGAAAGTATGTGTTTCAGGAGGGACTTGGAATTCAAGTTTTCTTGACTCCAAGGCCAGCTTTTCATACACTAAGTCACAACTACCTCTTAAGATGAAATTTAACTCAGAAAAATGTAAAACCTGTCACTTAAATTCAAAAGTTAGTTACCCATATTCAGGATGTGGGAGATGTAACTGGACAATGACCTTAGGGTCTTAACAGATTGCAAGCTCAATTTGCAGCAAGGGTGATGTGGTCATTGAAAAGCTAATGGTCTCTTAGGTTGCATTAATCCACAATGAAAGAAATAGTAGCCCTGGTCAGACTCCATCTTTGGAGGATTATATTCAGTTCTGGACACCACTGGCAATCCAGAGTGTATCCAGAAGGCATGGTGAGGGATGATGATTACTAGAAGGAACTTGATAGGGTAAGCTAGAGAAATAAGACTGTGGGGATATGATCACTGCCTGCAACTGTATACATAATTATTTTATTACCCCTCAGTTGCAAAGACAGTGATTACTTGTGTTAGTAGAGAAGTTTCATAGACCTAGAAATCATAGGTCAGATAAAAAATAATGTATTAATAGACACTCTGCTCAGAACCCAGAGGGCAATAACCTGGACCAATGGGTGGAAGTAACAAGAGTTTGATTTCAACTCAACATACTAAAAATATCTGAAAATGGAATGCACTACTCTTAAAGTATCAGTAACTCTGTTCCTCAAAGTGTTTGTATAGAGGCTGTATGATATCATTGAATGGCATCTCTGCTCTGTCCCTCAGTCCTGCTGTGTTTGGGTTTCCTTTTGCAGGTGCCTGTATGTCCTTCTGTGGTTGGGGTTCTGGGCTGTGCAGCTCAATGTCTGTCTGTCCCGAATCTATCTCGCAGCCCATTTCCCTCATCAGGTTATTGCTGGGGTCCTCTCAGGTCAGTAATAATTACACCATCTTCTTCTGTCTCCTTAATCATAACAATGCAACATACCGCCCTTATTGTGAATGTACTTTTATGATTTCAAAGGTTTGCAAATCAAAGGAAGAGAGTTTATAGAGCTGCTATTTTTTTCTCTTTCTCTTTTTTCAGTTTTGTGGTTTACAGTTTTTATTTCCCCCAATTACATGTAAAACAATTCTTTTCACTTGTTTTTAAAATTTTGAGTTCCAGATTCTCTCCCTTCATCCCCACCCCTTACCCTCATTGAAATGGCACATGTGAAATTAAGCAAAACATTTCCATAAAAGTCATATTGCAAAAGAAAACATATATCTCCTCCCCCCTAAAAAAATCAAGAAAAAAAAGGTCTTTTAGACATTGTATTGCTGAGAATAGCAAAGTCATTCACAGCTGATCATCCCACTACATTGCTATTACTTTATGCGAAGTACATTTCACTTTGCTTGAACCCTTGGATAATTTCCAAGTTTTTCTGAGAACATCCTGCTCATTATTTCCCATAGAATATTAATATTCCATCATAATCATATACCACAATTTTTTCAGCTATTCTCCAACTGATGAGCATCCACTCAATTTCCAAATCCTATAAATAATTTTGTATATATTGGTCCTTTTCCTTTTAAATTTTTTTTGGGGGAGGGATTCATGCCTAGTAGTGGTTTTGCTAGGTCAAAAGATATGCATGATTTTATAGACCTTTGGGCATAATTCATATCTTTTAATCATTTATCACTTGGGGAATGGCTCTTATTTTTTATAAATTTGACTCAGTTCCCTATACATTGAGAAATGAGGCTTCAAATTTATTTTCATAATTACTATGGCTAACTGTATTTCCTCTTTGTTTATTCTATTCTCTTTCCTTTTATCCTATCCTTCCTCAAAAGTGTTTTGGAGAGCTATTATTTTTGATAGCAAGGTATGCTTTACTTTACATAATATGTAGATTTCTGAAAAGTGGTTTGGAAACCATAATTTTGTGAATGGAGTCATGGTCTCATTATACTCTTAAGAGTTTCTTAGAGGCTTAGCTTCAGGTTAATTTACCAAATCATAATAATCACAACAACAAAAGCTCTAAGAAAGCTCCATATATAAAGAAATCCTTTTCTAACACATATAGTCTTGTTAGTTCAAATTTTTGTTAATTTTTGTTAGTTCAGGTTTTCCTGAATTTTGGTTTTCTTAAAGTGAGGTAGGCTTTAGGGCAAACATAAAAAAGAATGTTGACTTTGGTAGAATACTTAGAATAGGAGACCTCGGAATGTGTGATAATAAGAGGGAGATTGTGGAATCTCCATTTGTTATGTCATTCCACTAATATGTATTAAGCAAGTTATCTTCTATATTCTGAAAAATGTCCTCAGTACTAGGGCAGTTGCTAAGTTTAGATAAAACAGAATTCTTGTTTTCATCATGCTTACAGATTTTCCCTTCCTTAGAGATCTTTAAGAACCGAATTCAACACAAGGGAAGGTTCATTTTTTTCCCCCATTGTTAAAATCCATGTTATTTTTCTAAAAATATTTTATGGATATCCTTTCTTTTTTCATTACTTTCATTTCCAAATATATTTGTTTCTTTTCCCTTGCCCAGCATGTTATTCCCTTTACAACACATTTTTTAAAGATAAGGAAAAAGAGTTAACCAATCTAGTCTATGTTTAATACCCTTAGTCCCCTACATCTTCAAAGGAATGGTTTAATTTACTGGGAGTAAGAGGAAGAAGAAGAAATAATACTTCTGAAAATTCCAATAATGTAAATAACCTGTATCCAAAAAAAACACACTTTGATTTTTTTTGGGGGGAAGGGCAGGATCTGTGACTTGTTATAAACATCTAAAATAAATTAAAAGGAGAGACAATATGCAATTAAGAATGAAGAGCAAAGGCAGCAAAACAAGCTAGTTAAAAGTTTCCTCAATCTAAATTATTCTATTGTTGTTCAGTCATGTCTGACTTTTCATGATCCCATTTGGAGTTTCCTTTGCAGAGATACTAGAGTGCTTTGCAACTTCCTTTTCCAGCTCATTTTATGGATGAGGAAACTGAGGCAAAAAGGGTGAAGTGATTTGCCCAGGGCCACACAGCTAGGAAATATCTGAGGCTGGATTTGAACTCACTCCAGACCCAGTGCTTTATCCACTGTACTTTACTGAAGTAAAATATCTAAGTAACCTCCATGGCAGCCTCAGTTATTCTAGACAGTTCAAAGCCCAAGACCTTTGGTCCAGGTCCTAGGGATAAGAGAGACCAGCACCAAAAGATTAGGTTGGAGAAAGCAGAAAAGGAAGAGCTGTCAGTTTGGGGATTTTTTTGCATTTTATTTTATAGATTTTTAAAAGGACCTTAATGATTATTTAATTATTTAGTGCAAGTTACTTATTAAGATCAAGCTGATGTCTCTTATGTTACCCTCTAAATCTGCTGTATATAATTTCATATATATAATATACATATATATAATATAATATATACTATACTATACTATAATATATATAATATAATATAATATAATTTAATATGCTAATGTCATTTTTGTCTAATAATTATTTAGGTATTGCTGTTGCTGAAACTTTCCAACACATCCAGAGCATCTACAATGCCAGTCTCAAGAAATATTTTATGGTCACCTTCTTCCTATTTAGTTTTGCTATTGGATTTTACCTGATGTTGAAAGGGATGGGAATTGACCTTCTATGGACTGTAGAGAAAGCCAAGAGGTGGTGTGAACGGCCAGAATGGGTCCATATTGACACTACCCCCTTTGCCAGTCTACTCAAGAACCTTGGGACCCTCTTTGGCCTGGGACTGGCCCTCAACTCCAGTATGTATAAGGAAAGTTGCAAAGGGAAGCAGAGCAAGCGGCTTTCCTTCCGCCTGTGTTGTATCGTGGTCTCTCTGGTCATCTTGCATCTTTTTGACGGTTTCAAACCCCCATCCCAGATGGAGATGCTTTTCTATGCCCTGTCTTTTTGCAAGAGTGCCGCAGTACCACTGACATCAGTTAGCCTTATCCCTTACTGCTTCTCCCGGATCCTGGGGCAGTCTGAGAAGAAATTTTTATAGTGGACCTGGAGACTTAAATATTCACTATAAATGAATTGTGCTACTTGGGGGTAGGTGGTGCTCTGACAGCCTACGGTTTGGCTAGTAGGTTCAGGAGTTGGACTACTGGCTCTCATGAAGGCATGTTACTTTTATTCTGTCCAATCCACAGTAGCAGAACTCCCAGATGGTACAGGCCTTACAAGTCCCTAGTACCAGAGTTCAGGTTGGGGATCACTTGTGAATTTTTCCAGGCTGTGTCTACTCATGCTGAGAAAAAGAAGAAGGAATAGGAGGGTGGGGAAAGAAGTAGAGATGGAGAAGAATTTTTGAGGATTCTGCGTATTATTTACAAAAAAAGAAATCATTTGATGATGAACATTACCTGAATAACACCAATTAGTTTGAATTTTCTAAGTGAAGGCATTTTCCCTCATCAGGACCAGCCTACAAGAATGATGCATAAGTAGTAAGATAAGTAATTGTTCTTATCTTTTTTTCCTGAATGAATGTATGGTTAACATACAACTACCAGTATTTTTTAAATGGCTGAGATGAGCCTACCTGGGTGATACCCTACCTGGGTCAGGATATCCGGCCACATTTTGTTTGCCTTGATTACACCTGTTAATATTATTTTTTTAAAAATAAATGTTCTATTGATGCTTTTTTTAAAAACAAATCTAGGTCACTTTCTAATGACTTCCTTCCTTCCTCCAGCTTCCACTTCCCCCCAACCCTTTCTTATTACAAAGAAGTTTAATTAAGCAAAACAAACCAACATACTGACCACAGATAACACAGATCTCATTCAATCTCTATAATCCATTCTAAGGAGGAGGAAAAGTATGTTTCACAATCTTCTGAAATGGAACGGCTCCTAACATTGATTGTTGAAGTCTTTTAATATTGTGCTTAAAAAAAAAAAACATTATAAGGGTCATCATATAAATCATATAAACTATCTCATACCCATTCTTTCTCTACATCACATCAGCTAACTTTTCCCACTGGCCCCAACTCCAGTCCATTATCTTATTCCCAGCTTTCTGAAAAAGCAAATCTATTCTGGTGCTTTTATGTTTTTAGGCTAAGCTCTAGGATATTGGGAAAAAATGGCAAGGGAAGGGCAGCTTTCTACCTTCCCAGAAGGTCACTCCAATGTTACTTTTGATTCCTAGAGCACAAATGTGACTCCTTCCTCTGGCCAAAGAGGAAAAGGGAAAAAAATGGGAGAAAAGGCCAAACTCCTCTTTTCCTGTTTTACAAAAGGACTTCTCAGATGAATTTGCTTACAAAGGAGATTCCCCCAAAAATTGTTGAAACCTATTTATTTGATAGTCCTTGTGTTTGCTATGATTACAATACAGTTCTATGATCCATATCAATGATCCTGGACATAATATCTGTATAAGAAAATATATAATATATGTGTAGTATTTTATTAAAACATTTTTAAGAAAAATAAGTTTATCTGATTATTCTATTTCAGGTATAACAAGACTCTGGGGTTTTATTCATGGTTTGGGTAATTCTTTCTTTCTCTGAGCAAGTAATTTAGCCTTTGTACCTAAATTTCCCTTTTAAAAAATGGAAATACTGGTGTCCTGGGCAGGTAGCAAACCCTGGTAGGAATGGTATATGTTTGAAGTAATGGCTTGGGCAGGGCTATCATTTTAACATGGATCAAGAAAAAGATAAACTTACTGGAAACAGAATCCATTAGGATAGTCATCATTTTAGGGGTGATGGTAGCTGTAAGCCACCAAGGTAAGCAGAGCTGTCAGTTACTCACACTTCCCTCCCCTTTTTGTAGTTTCAGCTCTTCAGGTATGATTTTCTTCATAGCCACTGCTAACATCCTTTTCCCACTAAAGGAGTTGTTTTCCCTTCATATCAAATCAAAGATAATGGTAGATGTCTGCCACAATGCCAGCCCAGTTAATTTTTTTTTTTTCAAAAGAAATCTATGAACTTCTCCCTGATCTGAGAAGTTGTTTAAAAACAAAACAAAATATGATAACTTTATCAGCTGTGAACCTCCAACCAGGAATCTTTTTTGGGGGGAGGGGGTGGCGAAGCAATTGGAGTTAAGTGACTTGCTGAGGAAGCATTAAATATTTTGAGACCAAATTTGAACTTGAGCCCTCATGAGTTGAGGGTCAGTGCTCTATCCATTGTGCCATCTAGCTATACCAAGGATATCCTGGGATCTTATTCTGATAAAATGCAGCAGTTTTAAATCTATCTCCCCTTCCCAGTAGTGCCCAATCACCTCACTGATCACTACATTCAAGCAACAACCCATGGTTTATCAATTATATTTATTTATTACGTATTAATTTTATTCATAATTGTCATTAGTTTTTATTTATATTATTTATCCATTCATAATAATTTATTATATTATTTTAATAGTATATATTTATTATATTTATATTTTATTATATTTTCCTAAAGAGAATATAATAAACTTTTAAGTACACAAGAGTAAGAATTTTCCCTCTCCAGAGAGAGGGAATTTACCCCTTTTCTATGATTTTTCCAAATTACCTCAGCTTCATATTATTTGTGTTGATGACCTCATGGGAGGAACTCTTCTACTACTTCTGCCTTTCACAAATTCTTTGCTTCTTTTTCCCCTAAGTTCAAAAATAGGCAAGTCTGCAAGGCTGAGTTAGAGCTTCTAAGAGTCCCACATTAAGGTCAAAACTATTAGGCTAGAGGGTTAAGAAGAGGAATCCTGGGAAATTTCTGATTAGTATGCATTGTCTCTAATATTTCCTTTGTGACATCTTCAGTAGGTATAACTAAGTTAAAGCTATATTAAAATAGAGATATCAATTTGGGCTTGTCAGAATAGGACAAATTTATGCAGAATATGTTCTCAGGAATTAGGGGCTAATAAAAATTATAGATAAGGAGGGTTGTACAGGTTAGGGTTCAAGAAAGATTTTATGTTGTGGTAAAGATTGTCATAGTTATAAACTATAAGTCAACATAGACCACTCTAGCAAAACAGGAATAGGAAAGATTCCAGGTGTGATAATATAATGACACTAAGATTTTAGATTTTAGACAGGATGACTAAAGTTCCAAGGAATAATCCCAAGGCTGCTACTGCTTCTGTAGCTTCTCTTGCTGAATAAGCTCTATCATCCTGGGTATCTGGAATTACCTGATATATTCTTCTCTATTCTTGCAATAGAAACTTAAATATTAAAAAGTGTTTACTAATTAGAGAAAATCTAGATCTCTTGAGGGAGAAGAATTGAGAGGTAGAAACTACCTTAGATATTGTTTAACTTTCTTCATTTTACAAATGTGGAACCTGAGGAACCTTTAGTATTTGTGAACAGAGAGTTTTGAGTTCTGAGAGGTCCAATTCCTGGTGGGTAGGATTGAGATAGAAGTAAAAGGGGAAGAGTTGGACTCTGTTGAAGGGTTACCACGCTTCTTTACACTAGACTTCTTTGTCAAGATCAAACACTTTGCAAATTTTAAAATATTATAAAACTATGCTATTATTTTTTTTCTTAGTGACTTGGTCATCTAAGTCAGTGATATCAAACTCAAAAGAAATGGGAGTCACTAAATCCAATGTAAGGCTCCCTATGGGCTACATTTTGATTTAGAGAAATCACATAATAACATTATCTCTGCTCTGTTGTATTTTTATTTATTTTGTTAAATTATATTTTAATTTAGTTCAGTTTAACACCTTGGATCTAAGGTCAGGGCAAAAAGCCCAGGCAAAAGGGTTTTTGGAAGTAATTTGTATCCTTACACTAAAGTGAAAACAGATATACTAATGTGATTTATAGTTGTTTTTTAATAGCACAATCTTAAATTAGTGATTGAGTACCATAGATACAAAGTTTATTTCACATTACTAAATCAAGTTTTATTGCTTTTGTTCAAAGGCCATTGTAGGATGTAGAAAACAAAGAGCATTATACAATGTCTTCAGAATTATAAATTGCTGGCAGGTTTCTAAGATTAGCACTTCTATTAGTGGGTATATGTGATTCTTGCAGTGTAGGGGATAGACAGTAATAAACAGTCTTTTGCTGACTCCCTCCTTTATATGGGCAGTACCACTCACTCCAACACAACCTTTCTCTTTAAGTATATATTTTTGGCCCTATCGCGTTTTGGGGGAGAAGGAAACTCTTTTAAACTTGTGTCTGAAGGTGCCTGTGAAGGCTTCAGAAGGGTTAATTCTAGCCCTTCCCTCAAAAAGACAGTTAAAGGTTGCATTGTGCTTACAATTCTTTTGGCTCTTGTCTGGTTTTGGCAAGTTATAAAAATATGAATTGATAAAATTTCTTTTGAATCTAGCTGAAAGTCTTTAGCCCAACACAAGCTTTACTGTATAATCCTAAATTCATTATCAGCATAGCATAATCCTCCTCCTTTTTTACACCTCAATCCCTGGGGAAGAGAAGGAGATTAGCTTCATAGTTTAGCTCGGTTCTTATAGAGCACAGTCTTGATTCAAAGTCCAAAACACCCCTCAAGCTTGAAGGTCAAGTTCCTTGGTTTCTCAGGGATTCAGCTTGAAAATGGCTGATTTTACCTTCTACCAAGGTCACTTCAGCCCAAATTCCCAAGACCCACCGGGCTCCATTTTTCCTGAAGAAATTTCAATATGACTTCCATGGTCTAAATGACTGTGTTTTTCATCACTGTAGTATGTGTTTTCCAAGAGAGTGTTTCAATAGCCTAGAGCTAGATACTTAATTCTTAACACTATTGTCGGATGATTTTGTAACCCATGGCAACTTGCTAGTTTCTTTCCCCAAAGCATCGCTGTAGTTGTAAAATAATTAATATTTAATGATTTTTCTTGCAGCAGTTGCTCAATTTAGATGATAGCTTTTAAAAGATCTATCTAAATAAATAATGGCAGAATAATATTGTCCTTATCTAGGAGAATGGAAATTTTTCAAGAACTAGGTGATGGAGGAAAAATTCTGAGTTTGATAATCTTTTGATTATTATATGTTGTTAAGACAAAGATTGAATGGTAGCTTGCTCAAGAGAAATCACCTTAAAAAACCAGAGATTTTTATTTTTATAACAGCTGTATATCTTCCTCCCTAGATAGTGGTTAACAGCAGGAATGGCTGTTCCTTCTGGTTTCTGGCTTTTCTCTCCTAGAACCCTCCAAAATCACCATCCCAGAATGTAAATTCAAGCATAGCATCAATTTATAATATTGATTTAGCATGAGTCTCAGGTGCTATAATCTCCATTTGATTTATGAATTTTCTAACATTAAAAATGTCTAAAGATTTTCTAACTCATGCTATATTTATTTCTTTTATCTCATTCTCTTTACTGAACTGCAAACTCCTTAAGGGCAAGGAATATTATTTTTCATATTTGCTTTCCTAACACTCAGGCACTAAGTACATGTATGTTGAATTAAATTACTAAAAATTTTATCATCTTTCTAGCCTCCTATCCATTCAGAAAAATAGAATTACTTGAGGGTCAGCAGAGCTCCTTTACTGACACCGTCACAAAACTGTAGACTTTATTCATTTATTGCTTTTTATTCTCTGAAGCAGGTAAAATAAAGATTTCCTCTGTTAACTATTTTTGATTGCTTAAAGAAAAGTTTCTGTAATCATAGAAACAATTTGGTACCAGAAAAACATAGAGAGCTCCATCACTAGAACAGATTAGGTACAAAACATGCTGAAGCAAGCAGACATAATAACCTAGTGTTTAATAAATCCAAATATCTGAGCTACTAGATTTAAGGTCACACTATTTAACAAACACTTCTGGGAAAACTGGAAATGAGTCTCTTAGAAATTAGGTTTAGAACAACATTTTATGTCATCAGCTAATTAGAGTTTTTCTGACAAAAGTCTCCTATCCAAGATATATAAATAATTGATTCAGATTTATAATAAGTGCCATTCTTCAATAGATAAATGTTTAAAAGATATAAACAAATAAACAGTTTTCAAAGAAGTCCAAGCTATCAATAACTATATATACATATGTATGTATGTATATATGTATGTATGTCTGTATATGTGGGGGTGTGTGTATGAAATGTGGGTGTGTGCTCCAAATCACTAGTAATTATTGGAATGATAATAAAAAAAACTCTGAGGTTTTGCCTCATACCTATCAGATTAGCAAAGATGACAAAAAAGGAAAATTGCAAATATTGGAGGAACAGTAGGAAAACTGGTACATGAGTGTACTGTGGGTGGAACTATGAACTGGTTCAGTCATTCTAGAAAGTAATTTCAAACTATGTCCAAGAGTCACTAGGCCCACACCCAGAGGTGAAAGAAAAAAACCTATATATACAAAATTATGTATATAGAAGTTTTTTATAGTGGCAAAGAACTGGAAACTAAGGAGGTATGGCTATATTTGGGATATGAATATAATGGAATATTATTGCACTTTAAGAAATGACAAAGGATATGATTTTAGTAAAATTTGAGAAGATTTATATAAACTGATACAGAATGAAGTGATACAGAACCAGGAGAACAATTTACACAATAATAACATTTTAAAATTAATTAACTAATTTTTTATTATTATCACTTCTTATTTACAAGATATATGCATGGGTAATTTTTCAGCATCGACCCTTGCAAAACATTCTGTTCCAATCATTCCCCTCCTTCCCCCCACCCTCCTCCCTTAGATGGCAGGTAGACCAATACATGTTAAATATGTTAAAGAATATGTTAAATACAATATATGTATACATATTTATACAGTGATTTTGCTGCACAAGAAAAATCAGAGTTAGAAATAAAGTAAAAATAACCTGAGAAGGAAAACAAAAATGCAGGTTGCCAAAAACAGAGGGAGTGAAATGCTATGTTGTAGTTCATACTTATTTCCCATAGTTCTTTTGCTGGGTGTAACTGGTTCTCTTCATCATTGAAGTTCTCTTCATCATGGAACTGATTTGGTTTATCTCATTGCTGAAGAGGGCCACGTCCATCAGAATTGATCATCATATAGTATTGTAAGTATAGATTTCCTGGTTCTGCTCACAATAATGACATTATAAGAAAAACAATTTGGAAAGTTTTTAGAAATCTCATCAATGAAATGACAAACTGTACAATGACATAATTCCAGAGTGCTCATGATGAAGCCTGCCACCCACTTCCTGACAGAGAGGTGATTGATTCAAAGTGCAGAATGAAATATACATTTTTGGACATGGTCAAATGCAGGAATTAGGTTTTTGTGACTATGCATGTTTGTTATGAGAATTTTCCTTTTTTGGTCATATAATTGAGGGAGGAGATGGAAGGGAAAAGAAAAAAAAGTTTTGTTATTGAAAAAATAATAAAACTAAATCTTAAAAAAAGGAATTCCTTCAGATTCTCCCATCTTTGCCCTACCTCCTCACCTTCAATCCCAGCCTAGGGATAAGCAAATGGCTGTCCCCATTTTGTTAAATTCTCAGCATTAGAAGAATAATGTTAATTGCTCAGGTAGTCCAAGTGAAATAAAAGACAATCATCAATTGTTGTTTTCAGCAAACAAAACCAATTGTTCTAGATGTAGTATGTGTGGTGAATACATGTTTAATTAATTAAATTATAATATCCTCAAAAAAAGTACTTATTAAGCACTTACTGTATGCAAAACACAGTGTTAAATTTAAAGTTTTTGTGGAGTATTGTTCTTTTACTCAAGAGCCTAATAATTGGATGATAATTACATTTTCTATCCTTGAAGAGAGGAAAAGCTGGGTGATACTATGGATAGATTATTGACTTGGGGTGATTCTGGGAAAGTCACTTAATCCTGTTTGTCTCATTTTCTTCATCTATGAAATGAGTTGGAGAAGGAAATGGCAAACCATTCTAATATCTTTGCCAAGAAAACCCAAATGGGGTCACAAGAAGTTGAACATAACTGAAATGACAGTAACTATCCCTGAAGAGTATCATTAAATAAATATTATAAAAGCTCAATAAAAAAAATCCTAGGTAAGCTCTATTTCTTTCAGTGCTTTGGATAAATAAGGCACATTACTGCTGACCTTGTCTCTGGATGGACCTGGGAAAAGCTACTTCAGCAGTGGTAAGTCTCTGATCTTAGACTTTATGCTTTGTCAGCATCCAGGACTAGTCACTCAAGCTGCTGAGCTGTTATCTTCAGAAGCATGCCCCTTTTCATACTTACCCCAAAGCACCTGCATGACTATAAGATATGCTTCTAAGAGCTTCCAAAGGGCAACTTACTCCAAGCATAATAGACTCTGCCCAACAATTACACTTTATCAATCAACACGTATTAAGTGCATACTATGCATGTGCCAAGCACTGCTTTGACTTTGGGATTCTTGCATGATTTTCCACTCTTAATCCCAGCAACAAAAACATCACAAGATCTTAGAATCAGAAGGTACATAAAGTATGACTTAGTCCATATTATTATTTCTTGCTTCTCATTCTCTTTACTGAACTGCAAATTCCATGGGGACAAAGAATATTATTTTTCATATTTGCTTTCCTAATACTCAGGCACTAAGTACATGTATGTTGAATTAAATTACTTAAGTTTTTGTTTGATGGCTGAATAAATTATGGTATATGTTATGGAATATAAGAAATGATCAGCAGGATGATTTCAGAAAGGCCTGGAGAGACTTATATGATCTGATGCTAAGTGAAGTGAGCAGAACCAGGCGATCATTGTACACAGCAACAAGATTATACGAAGATCAATTCTGATAGACGTGGCTCTTTTCAACAGTGAAATGATCCAGGCCATTTCCAATGATCTTGTGATGAAGAGAGCCATCTACCCTCAAAGAGAGGACTGTGGGAACTGAGTGTGGATCACAACATAGCATTTTCACTTCTTTTATTGTTGTTTTCTTGCATTTTATTTTCTCTCTTTTTTTTCCTTTTTGATTTGATTTTTCTTGTGCAGCAAGAGAATTGTATAAATAAGTATGCCTAAATTGGATTTATGTATATTTTTACCATGTTTAGCATATATTGGATTACTTGCCATCTAGGGGAAGGGGTGAGGGGAAAGGGGAGGGAAATTGGAACACAAGATTTTACAGGGGTCAATGGTGAAAAATGATCCTTGTATGTTTTGAAAATTAAAAGATTCAATTAAAAAATATATAAAGTTTTTGTTTGGAACCTACAACTGGAATCTCCCCTGTAACATTTTCAAATACTGTTCAAAAATTCTCCGTAGTGATCTCCTATTTGGCTTTTAAAGACTTTCTGACTCCAGCTCCCCTGTGAGGCTTATTACAACACATTCTTACTCTATAGTCTAGACTATCTTGGACTATCTGTCCTGAGGCAAACAAGGCTAGGTGATTAGCCAGGCTCACAACTGCTAGTAAGTGTCTGAGTCTGGCTTTGAGGTCAGATCTTTCTTGACCTAGCACTACATCACTTAGCTGATCAAAGAAGGTGCTGTGCTTGTTGAGTAAAGCAAAATTGCAATAACTCAAATGAAATATGAGATGCACAAATTTAGACTCCAAATGTACATATGAACTATTTGTGCCCAACCTGTGTTTGAGCCTTCTGAGCTCGTATTGATCTGATCAGCCCAGTAGGACACACTGTACCTTGATCCTGACATAATGATGTTATTTTGTCTCTCTTCAAGCACGGCATGGACAACATACCCCATTTACCATTTATTTACTAAGTATATGCTTTATATTTATCCCTCTACTATATTGCTTATTATGATAGAATGTGCCTTGAGGGCAGGAATTATATCCTGAATGCCCAACACAGACCCTAGCACATAGTAGGCATTTAATCAATGCCAGATTTGTGAGGAACTCATTATTTCATAGAGAGGGTTTTTCATTTTGGGATAGCTAGAATAAAATGTCTAAATTGAGAGACCTATTTTAATAAACTTTATAGATGAGAAAACTACAGCATATGAAGTATATTGATTTATCCAAATTCATTCAGGTAATATGAGCAAAAATTAAATTCTAGATCCTGGATATCTAACTTAAGAGAGGGAACAAATATTTATATATGTTCAAGGCATTGTGAACATAATTGTATAAATGTACATAAATATTGTCCTATTTATACTTATAACTACCTTGTAAGGTATTAATCTTACTATTTTATCAGTGAGGAAACTGAGGCAGACAGTGGTTAAGTGATTTGCCCAATGGTCACACAGCTAATAAGTTCCTGAGGTCAGATCTCTAACCCCAAGTCCAGAGCTCTATCTACTGAACCACTTGGCTAGCTGTCTTAGCATCTTCCTGAGTTCACATGCAATTGCAGACACTTATAAAGCAGTGTGACCCTAGGCAAGTCCTTTAATTCTGCTTACCTCAGTTTCCTCATCTGTAAAACGAGCTGGAGAAGGAAATGGCAAACCACTCTAGTATCTTTGCCAAGAAAATCACATTTGGTGTTACAAAGAGTCAGACACAACCAAAAAGACTAAACGACAAAGGACTAAACCAAAAACAATTTTAGTCACCCAGTTATGGAATGTCAGAACTGAAATATAATTCAGACCTTTTCTGACTTGGATATATATATATAGTACTTCCAAATTCCAGTCATGCTACTCCTAGACTATATACATACAACCCACTTGATCCCAAGATGTCATCAATTGAGGTTTATAGATGAGAAAACATGTTTTTAATCTAATGAATTAGCCAGAATGTCTAATCATCTGCTTGTGATAAATCTTTTGAATTCCTGTGTGCTACCAAACCATCATGCAAGTATTCTCAGATAAATAATATAGGAAGCACAGGAAAGAACATTGGCTCTCATGTCAGAGGACTGGGTTCAAATTTAACTTCTATACCTTTTGTTCTGGTGTATTCCTCTTCTCTCTTCCCATTTTTAAGCTCCTTAAGACATAATAGGGACAGCTAGGTGATGCAGTGGATAGAGTACCTGCCCTGAAGTCAGGAGGACCTGAGTTCAAATATGGCCTCAGACACTTAACACTTCTTGGCTGTGTGACCCTGGGCAAGTCACTTAACCCCAATTGCCTCAGGGGAAAAAAAGACATAACTGAACCATTCCCAGACCTTGTCTAATTGGATTCCCTCTAAGACCCCTGATAATGTTAAGAGGATATACAATATCTCTCCATATTTGAATATAAATAGTGTGTTCTTAGTTAGTCCTTTATAATCTTTATTTATGTTTCTCTTTACTTCTGTGTTTAAACATCAAGAGTTTCTACATAGCTCTAGTCTTTTTATCAGGAATGCTAAAATTTTTCTGTTTCATTAAAGATCCATTTTCCCCCTATAGTTTTATAATCTGTTTTGCTGAGTGAGTTTTTCTTGACTATAATACAATATTTTTTGCCTTCTGGAATATCATATTCCAAGCTCTCTGCTTCTTTTTAGTGGTGGCTAATAAATCATGTGGGATTCCAACTGTGGCTTCTTGGTACTTGAATTCTTTCTTTGGCTGCTTACACTATTTTTTTCTATTCTGAAAATTTGAAATTTGTCTATGATGTTTCTGTTTTCATTTAGGGTTTTCTTTTAGGAAATTACTTTTGAATTTTTCTAGTTCTATTTTGATCTCTGAGTCTGGGAATATCAGGCAATATTCTCTTAAGATTTTTAAAAATAGGATGTATAGATTATTGTTATTTTTGGTCAGTGTTCACATAGTCCAATAATTGTTATTTTTTCCTCTTTTGATCAGTTTTCCAGATCTGTTTTTGCTATGAGATGCATTAGACTTTCTTCTATTTTTTCAGTCTTTTGATTATGTTTTAATATTTCTTCTTGCTTTATAGAGTCATTGACTTCTATTTGGTCCATTCTACTTTTGAGTGTTGGTTGTTTGGGCAAGATTTTATTGTCTTTTTTTTTTTTTACCTGAGGCTGGGGTTAAATGACTTGCCCAGGTCACACAGCTAGGAAGTATTAAGTGTCTGAGGTCATATTTGAACTCGGGTCCTCCTGAATTCAAGAATTCACTGTGCCACCTAGCTGCCCCCAAGATTTTATTTGTCTTGTGCTAAACTGTTAATTTCCTTACCAATTCTTTCTTCCATAGCTCTCATTTCCTTTCCAATTCTTTTTCAAATGCTTTCATTCTATTTATAAAATTGTAATGTTTCAACAACAACAACAACAACAATAACTCTTGCTTCATCTCTTCCAAAAATTCTCTTTGAGCTTGTGCCCGACCTATGTTTTCTTCTGAGGTTTTGCTTATGGCTGTTTTGTCATTCTCTTTTCTTGGGTTTGCATCTTGAATTTCCTTGCCACCATAATAGTTCTTTATGGTGAGATACTATTTTTGTTTGCTCATTCTTCTTTCCTCCTTCCTGATATAAAACTTAGGGTTAGGGCTGGGTTCTGTGGAACTTTTGGAAAGAGTCTGGGTTGATTCTGTAAGCTTATAATGCTCCCAAAATAATCTGATGCAGGCCAAAGCCTGACTGCTGACCCCCTGCTCTGAGCTTTGTAAATTTCCAATCTAGATTTGGGTCTGTGTAAAAGTATACTGCTATTGGACTCCATCTCTGTCAACTAGCTGGAAAACTATTGATTCACAGTAGCACAAGTAGAGGCTTCCTTTTGGTCTCCAATTTCTGCCCTGATAATTCCTTTGTAGGCTGGGCTGAATGCTAGAAATGATGCCCTATAATATGTTTATGTTCTGGGTCACACGGCTGCTGTTATTGCTTCTGAATTTCTTCCTTTCTCTATATCCAACCTAGGACCCTCCTAATCCAGGAATGCTATTTCTGCGCACAGATCCCCTTCACATTCTACTCTGAATCTGTGACCCAGACCTGCGTAGTGAGTGATAGAGCTGACAAAGCTGCCAAGGGTGACAAAGCGCTTGTCCTCTTCTCTGCATCTTAGTTTGGGTCTAGTACTTCAGCAGAGGTCTTTCCCTGGACATATCCTCTTTCTGTGTGTTTGAATATTTACCATACAGCAAACTCCTGTTTGACCTATCTCTAAAGCCTATGAACCTTCCTCCCTATCTGTTTCTCTGTGATAAACTGGGCTGGATAGTATAACTTTTTCTAAATTTCCCCATTAGAAATCAACTTGACCGGCAGCTAGGTGGCACAGTGGATAGAGTACCAGCCCTGAAGTCAGGAGGACCCGAGTTCAAATTTGGTCTCAGACACTTAACAACACGTCCTAGATGTATGACCCTGGGCAAGTCACTTAACCCCAGCCTCAGGGGGAAAAAAAATTAGAAATCAACTTGACTTATTTTCTAGATCTGCTTAAGAGGAACACTGCTTTTTATTACTCTCAGACCTTGATTCTGCTTCCCTTTTCAAATCTAATGCTTACTACCTTTGATCCTGGACAAAACATTTAATCTTTCTGGACCTAAGTTTCCTGGTCTGTAAAATGAGGGAACTGGCTATTAAATTGGCAAGATGACAGCAAAGGAAAATGACAATTATTGAAAAGTTTGTGGGGAGAAACATATTGAAGTTCTGTTAGTGGAGTTATGAATTAATCCAGTCATTCTAAAGCAATTTGGAACTTTGCCCCAAAAGTCACTTATACTCTTTGGACCCAGTAATATTACTATTAGGCCTAAACCCTAAAGATATTAAAGAAAGGTGAATCAGTTTCTATCAATAAATCAAAAGGCATTTAGTAAGTGCCTATGTGTAAGGCATAAATTGAGGGATTTAAATCAAAAGAACTAAATAATCTCTCCTTGCAACAAGCTTATATTCTAGTGATGAAGACAACAAATACATATATGCATGTGTATTTCATAGATATAAAAAAATACAAATATATTCAAATTAAAAATTCCTAAATCTACAAACCTAGTTATGGCACCTTTTTTTGTTGTAGCAAAGAATACACAAAGGGAAGTATTCATCAATTGCATAATGGTTGAACAAATTATGATATCTGAATGCATTATTAAGTTGTTAAAAATGCTAAAAGGGATGGTTTTAGAGAAACCTGAAAAGATTTTTATCAACTGATGCAGATGGCTGTGAGAACCAAGAAAACCATTTATATAGTAATGACATTATAAAGAAAAACAACTTTGAAAGACTTAAGAATTTTATCAAAAAAAAAAAAAAGAAAGAAAGAAAAAAAGGAAAAAAAAGAATATTATCAACATAATGATCAATCATAAGTTCAGATATAGAACAAGTAAAACATATATTTTCACATGGATCTCAGCTTTTGATTGATATAGATAAATATCTCTGGAATTTGGTCCAACTCTTTCTAAAGAAGATTAATCTTGAGAGGAACAGAAAGATGGTAGCTGAGTGCTTGCTCCTTCCTTTATCTATATCCAAAAGTAAATCAGACTAGAATTATGTTTATCTGCTCTCTAAAATATTTCTGGTTCAAGAGTACAAGTTTAATTAGAAACAAAAGCTGTCTCATAGATTTTAAGGCAAAAGATAGTCCTAAATTTGTGTCCTTTGGCCTGTTCCTTTTCACCAAAAGCTGGTTATATAAATGGTCATCTAAATAGCTAATTAACAAGTAAATCCATTTACCTTTTTTTAAAGTTAATTTTTTAATAAACAGAAAATTTTTTATTTCATCAACCATTCCACTGAAAAAGAAAATCTTTGTAACAAATATATATAACCAAGGAAAACAAAGTCCTTTATTAGCCATGTCCAAAAACTCTAAAGCTCATTCTATACCCTGAGTCCGTTTCCTCACTGCCAGGCATTATCATGTTTCTAGATTCATAATTGATCATTTCATTTATCTTAGGACTTTCAAAACTGTTGTTGTGTTTTTTTTTATAGTTTGTTAATAAACAAATCTATGGCTCTACTCATTTTACTCTTTATTATTTTATACAAGTCTTCCCAGGTTTTATTGAAATATCTCATTTCTTATGGCACAATAGTATTCCATCACATGAACAAACCCAGTTGATAGTACTAGTTTAGTTTCTACTTCTTTTCTATTAATAAATTTCTTTCAAATAATTTCTATTAATAATTTTATTATTAATATTTAAATACGATTATTATATAATATTTACATTATGATGTAATATGTTTATAACAAAATAATATTTGATATTATTATTAATTCTATTAATAAATTAAATAAAATTCATTTATCTAACAAAAGTATAAACAGAAATCAGAGAAGTCGAGATACAAGAATCAAATGACTTAACATATATAAAGTATTTTGAAAGCGTTATGTAAAGGCTAGTTATCATTAATATTATTAGAATATACCAGAAAATACACAAGAAGAAGCTTTTTCTCTTAAGTCCCTGAGAGGCAAGCTGGAAATTAGGGATATACTGGGGATTTGGCTTCCATTAAATGCTTCCAAAGTCTTTCTTTTTCTCCATGTTTTTTTCTAAAGTATCTTTTCCCTCAATCTGCTCAGGCATCCACTCCTCCTCCCCTCCCCTACACAGGTATGCAGCATCACTTTCACATTCTCCCCACTAATTAATTGGGAGTCACATTTCCCTCCATAAACATCATGCAGCATAAGGCTTCCCCTCCTCCACCCTCTTGGATGTGACTGGGTTGCAAAATGAAACATGTTTTTAGACATGACAGAAGTATGGCTCTATTTTGCTTGACTACTTAATTTGTTACAAGAATTCCATTTTTCTTTTTCAATAGATGGGGGGAGATGGGAGCTGTTAAACATTGCCAGGAAAGAAAAAAAGAAGAGGATCGCTGAAGCATTTTTTAAAAATTCACATACATGATCAGAAGGAAATGAAAATAAGGTCAGCTTTAAAGGAACAGTCTGAATTCAGCATATCCTCTTTTTAAAAAGCAAGCAATACATAAAATAAAATTAAATGAGAGATTTAGGTTAAATGACCCCTGAAGTCCCTTCCAGTTCTAGATTTGACAACATAAGATAGTTATTGAAGCTGAATTTAATTCATTACAGAATAAAACCCAGTTCCTCTTCACATTGATTTTTAATCAGAGGGCTGGCTATTGGGAAATTTGGATGAATGTGCCCTGTCCTGATTTAAAGCAGGGTTCCATGAACCTGGTACGTATGTGTGCATGTGTATACGGGTATATTTAGATAGAGAGATTAAGCTCAATTTATCAATAATATTGATAATAATTATAATAATATTATTAGTATATTACATGTTAATATAATGTATTATGTATTATATTATATATAATAATATAGATAATAATTGATAATAACTTATCGATAATATTGATAATTATTATCAATATAATTGATTTCCATTGTCATACTATATTTTATTGCACATATTTAAAAATATTATTCTGAGACTGCTAAAGAGCTTTATAACACAAAAAATACATATTTTAACTCCTGGGTTTAGAGACAAGTCATAAATCCTAATCTTGATTTCCAGCTTTGCTCTCAATCGCCTGTGACAAAGTCAAATTCTTTCTGGGCCTCAGTTTCCTTCCCCTGAAAAATAATTTGTTTAGATTAGCAATAAATTGTTTATTTGAGCCTGTGGTTTTTAAAAAAATTTTTACTGAGCAAGATAAAAAACAATTACATATTTATCTTCAGGAATGAAAAGGTTTAATTATCCAGTTTTTATTGCAAAACGAAAACTCTGAAGATCTCTCCGGAGTTGTCTTTTATTTCTCTCTCTCTCTTTTTTTCTCTTTAAATCTGTACTCTAAAGCGGATTATGAAAGGCAGAATTTCTAACAACGAAGAAAAATCGAAACCATAAATGAAGCTTTAATTCTGCAAAATATGTGGCAGGGCCTTCTGCTCTGTAAGGTCATTTCCTGCGCTAAATCTCTGATCTCAAGCTCTAAGGACCGAAATCTCAAATCCCTTGAGTTTAAAATCCTATTACGCCGGAGAAGCTATTTCATGCACCTTCCCTTCACTAAGACCAATGTCTTTCCTTTCCCCCTTCCTCCCCGCCTTTTTGGTTTTTCTTTGAGCAGCCTCCAACGCTATTCCCCGAAAGGGCCCCGTGAGCCCCCCCCATGGGGGGAGGGGTGATGTTGGCTGCAAACGTACCCACCCCCTCCTCTAGAGACCTCAAATTGCGCGGACTCGGGAACTGAGGGAGGAAGGAGGCCGACTGCATGATGGAACGTTCCATTATCCCGCATGTGGGGGAAATTCTGCCTTCCTTCCAAAGTCATTCCGAGAGGATTCTAGTTCTCTCCACAATCTCTGAAAGCAGAAATTATAGGCTAAGTCTGGGGGTAAATAGCCAAAAGAACCGAGGTGGCTTCTTTAATGGTGGTTCGGTCTCTCCCCCCCCTCCCCTAGGGCCTATGGTTCAGCCCGAGTCCTCGGCTGTTCCCTGCACCTCTCCTCCGCCCCCACTCCGGCTCAGGGTGGAGGTTTCGCCTCGGACCCAGAACCAAGTAATTAGAGCCCTGGCTTCTGCATAAAGCCCTCCTTTCACTCGGCGCTGTTTGAAGAGACGCTAAATAAGAGTCGGTGACTGGGACATCGGGTGATTCACAGCTCCCGGGCATCCTGGGGCCCGGAGAGGCCAAATAAAACAGCACTTAATAAGAGCCCAAGATGATAGGTGGATTTCGGGGAAGGTCCGTGCCGCCTAAGCAGCCCAGACGAGACGGGCGGGCAGGTTGGCACTGTCCGACCAGGGACAGACTGTTCCCTCCCCCTCCCCCACCTGCTGACGGGCTCCGAGGTTTATTTAAAGTTGTTTTTGAAATAGGAATCACCAGGGAGTGGAGTAGAACAACCAAACAACACGTTTCTTAAGGCTGGCAAATAAAGGAGGCCATTAAAGACAGTGCGGCGGGACTATGTCCTCTTGGCCACCGTAAATTGGAATTAAAGCTAATTTAATTTTTAATTAAAAGCCATCTAGTCCGGATTCCCCGTACGTAAAAAACAAACAAAAAAACCGGGACCCCCAAAAGTTAAATACCTTACTTCTACCAAGTAGTCTTCAGTTTTTCCTGTGCCCCTCTGGCAAACTCATACCATTCTACTCTTTTTGGGGGGGAAACAAAAATATTAATCTATGCCCTAATTCATGTTTTGTTGCTCAGTGTTTGAATTTGCTAATTGATTTGTAATGGAAAATAATAGGTGTTAATAGCTTCCTATCACTACCTCTAAAAATCCACCATATTCTTCTCAGTAAAGAAAATTAAGAAATGTTGATGAAAACGACTTGTGTAATACCAAATAATAACATTCAACCCCATCAGGGTAATAAAAAATTAAAAGAGTTGAATAGGACTAAAACAACTGAACCATGTTGTCCCTCCTTAAATTTGCTACTCGGAGCTATACTTTCTATTCTGCTTGCTTAATTTAATTCTCCCCTCCTCTCCAGTCACAATTACTAACTTGAAAATCTATTTTATGTTTTACAACATTGCTCTTGTCCTTTCAGTTTTTGTGAACAGCTGCAATGTCACTTACACTTCCAAATGTCGTCCGGAAGCTAATTTGCAATTTTTCCATTTTGACAATAAATCCCCATAAACAGGCCTATTGCCCTTCCATTTTCTGAATCATTTACTGCTTTGCAGTCATCTTAATTCTAGATATTTTAGTTGTTTGAATGCCCTCTCTACATACTGTTAATCCTTCTTTGATTCCCTCAACATAAATGGGCATAATGTTGAAAGTGCCGCATATGGAGTCAAACTTGGGCTCTGCCACTTTCTTTTTCTTTTTTTTTTTTTTTTTTTTTATTTTTATTTTATTTTATAATTATAACATTTTTTGACAGTACATATGCATGGGTAATTTTTTACAACATTATCCCTTGCACTTACTTCTATTCAGATTTTTTTCCCTTCCTCCCCCAACCCCCTCCCCCAGATGGCAGGCACTCTTATATATGTTAAATATATTACAGTATATTCTAGATACAATATATATATGTGTAGAACCGAATTTCTTGTTGCACAGGAAGAATTGGATTCAGAAGGTAAAAATAACCGTTTACATTCATTTCCCAGTGTTCCTTTTCTGGATGTAGCTGGTTCTGTCCATCATTAATCAATTGGAATTGGATTAGCTCTTCTCTATGTTGAAGAAATCCACTTCCATCAGCATACATCCTCGTACAGTATCATTGTTGAAGTGTATAATGATCTTCTGGTTCTGCTCGTTTCACTCAGCATCAGTTGATGTAAGTCTCTCCAGGCCTCTCTGTATTTCTCCTGTTGGTCATTTCTTATAGAACAATAATATTCCATAACATTCATATACCATAGTTTACCCAACCATTCTCCAATTGATGGACATCCATTCATCTTCCAGCTTCTAGCCACTATGAAAAGGGCTGCCACAAACATTTTGGCACATACAGGTCCCTTTCCCTTCTTTAGTAGTTCCTTGGGGTATAAGCCCAGTAGTAGTATGGCTTATGCACATTTTGATAACTTTTTGGGCATAATTCCAGATTGGGGCTCTGCCACTTTCAAGCTGTGGGACCCTGGATAAGGTACTTAAGACATCGTGCCCTCAGTTTGCACTAGGTGGTCTCTAAGGTCCCTTCTAGCTCTACATTCATGACTTTAGAGTGTAATTAGTAATATTGGGGGGGGGGAGGTTGTGAGGCATTTGGGATTAAGTGAGTTACCCAGGATCACACAGCTAAGAAATGTCAAGTGTCTGAGCCCATATTTGAAATCGGTCTTCCTGACTCCAGGGCCAGTGCTCCATCTACTTCAACATCTAGCTGCCCCCAATTAGTAATATTGTTGTTACAAAAAGCCTCTCAAACGACTATCCAAAACAGATATGTTAATTTTGGAATAAAAATGCTATTTTAGAAACAAAAAATCTAAACCTTGAATAAAAAACATGGTACTATGGACCACTTACATTTTCTTTTTTCTTCTTCTTCTTTGTTTTTTTTTTTTTTCCCTTCCCCTGAGGCTGAGGTTAAATGACTTGCCCAGGGTCACACAGCTAACCAGATTTGAACTCGGTGCTCTATCCACTGCGCCACCTAGCTGCCCCGATCACTTACATTTTCAACCAGGTTTACCATGACATGAAATTTGGCTAACCTTTATTGCTTGAGTGAATTCTTGTAAATCTAAAAAACAAAACAACACACGTACACACACCCATCAAGACTGAAAATCTGCCTGTGACTGGAAACAGACTCTTCTGTTAGTATGTGTAATGGGCTTTTTTTTTTTGCTGTTGATATTTTTTGCTGAAGTAATTTTAGGAAGGCCCCAAAGTACTTGATCCAACTAGTAGTTAGATAGACTAAAAAACTAAAACTATATCTATAAAGAAGGTATGATATTGAGGGAAAATGAGGAAAGAACATGTCTTTCCAGCAATGTTGAGTTTGAGGCAGTTTCCAAGATAGAAAAGATAGAGTTTCTTCCATGACAGGAGTGATATAAGAAAAGATTGGAAAGCTAGGATAGTGTCAGGCTGTGGAGAGCCTTGGATGGTTAACTAAGGAGTTTTAATTAGGATACAAAATAAATCATTAGTTTTGAATAACATGAGATTGATTTATGAATTATAAATAAGTGTGGTATAAAATTGGAGGATGAATTGGAAAGGGAATGAAGTAGAAAGGAGCCAAGCTATTAAAAGACTTACAAAAATATAAGTAGCTGGTAATGATGGGCCTCCGTTAATTTTAGATGTCAGTAACAACTTTAGAGCCTTTTAATTTAAGAAGAATGTCACCAGGTTATGTTTAGTAGGGTTCTAAGAAGAGACTGAGAGAATTGAAGAACTTTCTCTTGTTTTCTGTTTGGGATTCTGGGATAATTACAAAGTGTTCTCACTGCACCAATTATTTATTTCCATTATTCCCAAGATAAATTTCACTTTTGTTTGATAAGATTCACCCTTGTTTGGGATTAATTGTTGTGTGCACATCTAGAAAGTTTGGATTTTTAGCAGATTGAGGACATGACAACTCCTTAATCCTAACAAGAGCAATTGATGGTACAGTAGATAAAGAGCTGGGCTTGGAATCAGGATGGCTTGTTTTACCCAGTTCAAATCTAACTTCAGTCACTCAACTATGTGACCCTGGGTAACTGACTTAATTCTCATTTCTCATCTGTAAAATGAACTGAAGAAGGAAATGGCAAACCACTTCAGTATTTTTGCCAAGAAAACCCCAAATGGGATCATGAAGAGTTGGACACCACTGAACACTATGTAATTCCTAACTAATCATGAAAAGGAACTTAGAGATCATTGAGCCCTACTCCCACCTCTCATTTTATAGATGGAGAAACTGAGGTACTGAAATTAAATGACTTACTCAGAGCCACACATCTAGTAAGTGTCTGAGGCATCATTTGAACCCAGGTCTTCCAAAATCCAAGTTTGGTGTTTTTTCCAGTACACAAGACTGCCTCTTGAGAAGCTTGATTTAAAAAAAAAAAAAAAGCCCATTAAAAAGACATTCTTAAGTACTTGTAACCTGAAATTACCATCCATTTGAAAACCAGAACAATATTTTTGAGAAAAAATTAATGTAGGACATTGGTATCTCCCTAACTGAAGTTTCCTTTTTAAAAAGAAGCCTTTGGGAATGCTGTTATTTTAAGTTCAGAATTTCTGACTACTAAGAATCCAGTGTTAGTTTTCAGTGACATTTCTGCTTTTGCTCATGCTTATTTATTTCAGGTAGTTATTGAATGAGCAGATAAAGTGATACCCCTTAGATTATGAGCTCCTTGAAAGTGAGGATTGTTTCTTGACTTCTTTGTATCACAGTGCCCAGCATGTAATAGGTGTTTAATAAATGCTTATTGACTGAGATCACTTAAGGACATGTCATCTTGATTAAATTCTCCCAGGCAACATATATTATTTCATCCCATTGGATTTAGTTTCAGGATTCTCTTTGGCTACAGACCCTCTTGGTGGATTCATAAAACCAAATTTTATCATGGCTTTTCAGTCTCAAAGATATCCCGGTATTCTCAAATTGTGAAGTTACTCCAGGTAAACAGGATCACCCAATAGATTTTGTATTCACCTGAGATCATTTATTCCAGGTTAATCAGAGTTCAGACTAGTACTAAAATTATCTTTCATTTATCTACACTTATAGATAACAGTGATACAATTAATCCCAAATAGTTGAGCATCCCAAAATAACCTATTTCTGTCTAGGAAAAGGATTATGATATTTGTTTGTTTGCTGATTTAGCTTTCTAATTATGTGTTGCTGGGGCTAAAATAAAGATAAATTCATATGCCCTAAGCATTTAGCAACTAATAGTTAAGAGTAGTCATCTAAGACCCTATGTTATATGACAAGGAAAAGCTTAGAAACTAAAATTTTGCTGCTGAAAATTTATAACATATATGTGTGTGTGTATGTATGTATTTTATACATAATATTTGTTAGCAATATTTTTTATTTAGTCTTGAAGTATGTTTTTTAAAAATCACATGTATATTATTTATACACATATGTATGTACAATAATATAGTATGATAGAACTGAGTTTAGGATCAGGAAAAACTGGGTTCAAGTCCTGCCTACGCAATATACTATATGGTCTTGGCAATGTCATTTAATGTCCCAAAGATACAAAGAATCCCAGTTTCCTCACTTGTAAAAGGAAAATAAAAATCTCTGTCCTGCCTATCTCATAGAGTTTTGATGAGGAAAACAGGGCAGAAGAAGCATAGTTTAATTAATAACAAAACCTCTTCTAACAAAGATTTTAAAAATACAGGAGTAAATTCTGATTGGGAAATCCAGGAAAAAAGTCACAGTGAGTCGTTTTCCCAGTCTACATAGGCTTGGAGAGGATAGATTGAAAAGGAATGGTGCTGTACCAGACCCAATGAGGAACAAGTCCAAAAGCAAATAGTAGAAATGTGGTTCTGATCTTTGGAGCAAAACAAATACTTGGTTCTAGCTTCCAGCTAGTCTGAAGTAGAATAACTAGGACAAGCATTCCAGATCAAAATGGAGCCTTAAGTTCAGAGTCTCCCAGCAGACTAATAATGACTGAGTTCAGCAGCAGTCTATTGATATCCCCAACTAAGGTCAAGCTGACCTAGGTCAGAAGCTTCAGAGCTCATATCAGGAGGGCATTGGGCAAATTTTTTTCTTAGATTATGTTTCTTTGAGAACATTGAAAGCTTACACATTTCAGAGCAAGCTGTAAAAGCTACAGGACACAGAGAACAGAAACTTAGACCAAGAGTTCTCTACAGAAGTGTACAAAATCCACCCTAATATACAGCCCAAAGTCAAGTTATTAGGAAGAATGAACAAACAACAAAAGTGTCACCATAAAAAACTATTATAGCAACAGGGAAGCTCAAGACAGAAACAGAAGAAAATGACTTAAAAGTGTCTATGAGTGCCTCACAGAAAAGCTTGGCTTAGACACAAGTCTAACCAGAATTTCTGGAAGAGATAAAACAAGGATTAAAAAACAAAATGAAACTAAAAATGATTCTTAAGGCCAAATGAGAATTGTAGAAGAAAACATGGAAAAATAAAAAATTATAGAAGAAAAATATAAAAAATAATCTACAGCTTAGAATAAGATATAAAACCTTATCTTAAAAAATAGTATTGGTGTCAGAGAGGCTAATAACTCCATGAAACAAAAACCCCACTAAAACAAAGACAAGAGTGAAAAAAATTGATTCAATCATAAGATAAAAAGGTGACCTGGAAAACCAATCAAGGGAAAATTTAAGAATCACTGAACTACTCTAAAGTCATGACCAAAGAGAGAGAGAGAGAGAGAGAGAGAGAGAGAGAGAGAGAGAGAGAGAGAGAGAGAGAGAGAGAGAGAGAGAGAGAGAAAGAGAGAGAGAGAGAAAGAGAGAGAGAGAGAGAGAGAGAGAGAGAGAGAGAGAGAGAGAGAGAGAGAGAGCGCCTAGACATTATATGTCAAGAAATCATAAAAGAAAACTACCCAAATCTTTTAAGGCCAGAAAACAAAGTAGAAATTGGAAGAAACCCTAAAATACTTCAAGCAACCAGAAAGAAAGAATTTCAATATTAAAAAGACATAGTCAAAATCATACAAAATTTGCAAGCTGCTATCACAAAGAAACAGAATTTGGAATGTGATATTCTGGAAATCAAAAGATCTAGGCTTATAGTCAAAAATAACTTACCCAGAAAAACTGAGTATAATTCTACAGGGAGGAAAATGGATCTTTAATGAAATAGAAGATTTCTTATAATTCTTAGTAAAAAAAAAAAATTGAGCTGACATACAAATAATAGGAGTCAAGAGAATCATAAAAATGTAAACAGGTGTGAGCAATTATAGAGGATTAGACAAGATTAAAATGTTTACATTTTTATATGGAAAGACTATATGTCCTCAGAATTCTATCATTATCAGGAACCATGGAGTCCAATTAGAAAGCCTAGGAGTGATTCTGTTATATTTGGTGCTCTTAAAAAAAAAAAAAATGGAAAGGGAGGGGAAGAAGAAAATAGTGGGGGAGAAAAGAAGAGGAATAATGGGAAAAAAAATTGTCCCTTAAATTGATTGTACAAGGAGGTATTTATATAGCAAGGATGAAGGAGTTTGGGGAGGAGGGACAGTGGGTGACACTTGAATTTCACACTTCTCTAAACTAGCCTAAGAAGGGAACAATACACACACAAACAATTAGCTACAAAAATATATTTTAGTCAGTAGGCAAACAGGAGGGAAAGAGGTTAAGGAAAAAAGTAGAATAATTAGGATGATAGAATAAAAGAAGTATTAGTCACAAGCAAAGCAAACTCGTAAAGATATGAGAAACTTTTGGGAAAATACTGAATGGGAATAGAAAGAAGGATACTTTTTTATCTGTAGTATATGGCACCTTCACAAAAATTGATCATTTCTTAAGATATAAAAAACCTCACAAACAAATGCAGAAAAACAGAAATATTAAAGGTATCCTTTTCAGAGCATAATGCAATAAAAATTACATTTAATAAAGAACCATGGAAGCATAGATTAAACATTAATTGGAAACCAAATCTAATTTTTCAAAATGTGAGAACCAGAGAATGACAGCAATGCGACAGGACTCCAAAATGTATGTTGCATCAAAAGTAACATTTAGGGGAAATTCTATATCTCCAAATGCATATATCAATAGAGGAGATCAATAAGTTGGGCAGGAAACCAAAAAGCTAGAAAAAAAATCCCCAATTGAAATATAAAATGGAAATCCTGAAAATCAAAGTACAGATGAATAAAAGTTAGAAGTTTTTAAAAAATTAAACTAACAAAAGGTTTTTTGAAAAATTAAAAACAAAATGGATAAGCCATTGGCTAATTTTTTTAAAAAAGAAGAAAACCAAATTACTAATATCAAAAATGAAAAGGAATGCACCATGAATGAATATGAAATTAAAGCAATTACTAGGAGTTATTTTGCCCAATTATATCCCTGTAAAACTGACAATCTAAATGAAGAAGATGGATATTGACAAAAATATTAATCTTCCAGTTTAACAGAAGAGGAAGTAGAATACTTAAATAACTTTATCTGAGGAAAAGAAATTGAAGAAGCCATCAGTAAGCTCCCTAAGAAAAAATCCCCATGGAAGATTTTGGGAAGATGGCAAAATAAATCAGAAAACTTTTAGCTGTCTAAATTTCCTCCACAAAAAAGGATAGAACTTTGCCTCAGAGAAGCAGAAATAAACACCAGATAAAGAAATTGTTCTAAAACAATTTGGAAAGAACCCAGAAAAGACTCGACCTCCAGGAGGTGGTGTGGTCTGAGTAAATTGTAAACACCTCCAAACCAGTTTTGCAGAATCAACAAACAACTGATTTAAGCAGCAGTCTCAGCCTTAAAAACTTTCATCTGACAATGTAGGAAGTTTGACAGCTAAATTGTTGTGTCTTTCATTCTCAAGACATGAGTTGGGGAGGTGATGCAGGGACTTAAATCCAAATGAGATGGATTTAAGTGAGAGTGTGCTAGACAAAGTTATCAGCCTCATTTATTTTTCAGTCACCTGGGTCTCAGTGATAAGAAATAGAACAGGATGCTAGAGATGATGGCCCTGGATGCAGGACAGCTGAGGAAAAGAAGGTCCTTCCACTGTTGACGGATGCTAAGCACGGTTCTGCTGACCAGACACATTCCAGACTATGGCTGCAGGGAAAGAGATCTACAATACATTGGGTGAGTGCAATGATGAGGGACAGGGATCCTGTTGGCTGTGGGCACTTGTGGGAGAGCAGAGTCCCTATTTTCAGCAGAGGGGACAGTTGTCCTTTGCAGCACTAGAGGGGCCAAATGGAGCAAGATCATTTGTGGGACAGTGTGGCTAGGGACCCCAGCTGTGGCTTAGGAGTGGAGAGGAGAGAACAAGGTTGGGCTCAAAGACAGACATCAGAAAATAACAGTAAGAAGGACCTGAAGCGTGGGACATCATTTTCCATACCTCAGGACTAACTGATAAAAACAAAATAAAAATGAGTAAGCAAAGGAGAAAAGAACCTCACCATAAATAGTTATTATGTGGTTAGAGAAAATCTGATTCATATTCAGAGGAAGCTTTAAAAAAAAAAACACTCCTTAAAAAAAAGTGTTAGCTATTTTTATTTAATGACTAAACAACAACTTTTATTTAAAGAATTAGGTGGCATAAAGTGCTGGGTCACTGGTAGTATGAGTCTAGGAAAGTTACTTAATTTTTGTTTGCCTCAATTTTTCATCTGTAAAATGGAGCAATAATAGAACTTACCTTCCAGGGTTGTTGAAGCCACTCCTTTTTCAACGTCTGTCAAATTGTCCCATGCACAAAAAGAATTCTTTTTTCCCCCAATAGTATTTTATTTTTCTAAATATATACAAATATTCATTTTTGTAAGATTTTGTATGCCAATTTTTTTCTCCCCTCTTCTCTTACCATCCCCTCCCCAGGCAGCAGGCAATCTGATATAGGTTATATATGTACAATCCTTTTAAATATGTATCAGTATTTGTCATATTGTGCATGAAAAATCAGATCAAAAGGGGAAAAACTACAAGAAAGAAAAAAGCAAATGAACAAACAAAAAAAGTGAAATTACTTTTCTTTGATACACTTTCAGTCTCCATAGTTCTCTCTCTGGATACAAATGGCACTTTCCATCTGTTGCAATTGTCTTGGATTACCACTTTGCTCGGAAGAGTTAAATCTGTTATAGTTGATGGTCATGTAATCTTGCTATTACAATGTACAATGTTCTCCTGGTCTGCTCACTTTACTCAGCCTCCATTCATGTGAGTCTTTCCAGGCTTTTCTGAAATCAGCCTGCTCATCATTTCTTATAGAACAATAATATTCCATTACCTTCATATATCATAAGTTATTCAGCTATTCCCTAATTGATGGGCATCTACTCAATTTTCAGTTCCTTGCCACTACAAAAAAGAGATGCTATAAACATATGTAAAAAGAGTTCTTAGAAGAACTTTAAAAGTCAAGAGAGATGAGGGGAAAAATATAAGAGCAATCCAAGAAAATCAAGAAGATTATGAGAAGAAAGTCAACCAACTGGATGTAGAGAATCAGAAATGTAAGGAAAAAAATAATTCCTTGAAAACCAGAATCAGACGTGTGGAAGTTAATGTAGTTCTAAGACACCAAAAAAATCATAAAATTTTGAAAAATGAAGAAGAGAAAGTGAAACATCTCATCAGAAAAACAGTTAATCTGGGAACAGATTAAGGAGAAACAAGAATAGTTAAGACTACATGAAAATTATGATAAAAAATCTTGATACATTACAAGTAATTTCATAGAAAATTGCCCTGAAGTTCTAGGACAAGAAGGCAAAGTAGAAATGGAAAAAAAAATCCACCAATCACCACATGAAAGAGATCCAGAAGGATCATAGCCAAGTTTCAAAACTTCCAGGTTAACCTGGAAATATTGGAAGCAACAAGAAAAAAAGGTTAAATATCATGGAGCTACAATAAGAGTACCACAAGAACTAGCAGTTGAAAGACATAGTTCCAAATACTATATTCTATACAGTGAAAGAATTGGGGTTACAACCAAGGGTATCTAACCCAGCAAAGTAGAATCCTGCATGGAAATATATATATATATATATATATATATATATATATATATATATATATATATATATATATATATATATATATATATGTGTGTGTGTGTGTGTGTGTGTGTGTGTGTGTGTGTGTGTGTGTGTGTGTCACACAGCTAGGAAATGTTAAGTGTCTGAAGCCACATTTGAACTCAGATCCTCCTGACTTCAGGGCTGGTGCTCTATCCACCTAGCTTCCCCAAAAATGGATATTTAACTAGCTCAAAAGACTTTCAGATTTTTGTGACAAAACCCTCAGAACCTAAAGGAAAATTCTTCTATCCAGGAGAAATATGTTAATCATTAAAGACCAATTATAAGGGACTCAACAAGGTCAAACTGTTTACTTCATATACATGAAAATATTAGCAGCATTCTTATGAGTGCCATCATTATTTGGATAGTTTGAAAGTAAGGCATGGGCTGAGCTGAGTATGATGGGGTGATTCTAAAAAAAGAAACAAAGCAAAAGTGTGTAGGGAAAAATAAAAAGAAGTAAGTACCTCATACAAATAAGTCATAAAAGGAAAAATGATGCAGAAGAACCTAATGGGGGGAGAGCAGGTAGTGCTGAAACGTTGTTGTTATTGGTAACGGATCTTCTAAATTCAGAAAGAAATGAAAGGGATATGGTAGGGGAAGAGGATAAGGGAGGGACTCAGAATGGTGGGCATATTAGGGAATGAAAGGGTAAGGTATGGAGTAAAAGTAAAGCAGAGGAATAAGGAGAGAGAGGATAAAAAGAGGATGATATCAAGGAAAAATAGGAAGGAGGAAGATATATAAGTAATTGTTAGCTTAGAATGTGAATGGGATGGATTTATCCATAAAACAGAAATGGATAGCAGATTAAAATTTTGACTTCAACAATGTATTTATTGCTTTCAAGAAACATAAAAATGAGAGATATACACACAAAAATAAAATCAGGACCAGGAATAGAATTTAGTATGTAGAAAAAGCACGGATAGTAATCATGATCTCAAAGTTAAACTTAAAATAGATTTAATTAAGAGTGAAAAATAAACTACACTGTGACAGCAATATTATTCAGGATTGTATTAGACTATTTAAAATACCTAGATGTATAAGAATACTTGAGTTTATACAGAATCTATATGAGTATAAGCATAAAACACTTTGTATACAAATAATCGTCTAAATAACTGAAGTAATATTCATTATTCATAGATAACTAAAGCCCCCATAATTTTAAAAATGACAATTTTTACCTATTAGTCTATTTATTCAAGGGAATCCCAACTAAATTACTAAAAAATATTTTATTGCGTTAGAAAAAAATAACAAAATTGTTAAACTTTATAGATTTTCATAGATAATCTCTCGAGTGTGATTGGGTTTGGAATATTGCAGTGGTATAGGAAATTATGAGCTAATTGATTTAGAAAAACATGGGGAAAACTAGATGGCATAGTGGATAGAACACCTGGCCCTGGAGTCAGAAGGACCTGAGTTCAAATGTGACCTCAATCACATAACACTTCCTAGTGGTGTGACCCTGGGCAAGTCAATTGCTTTGGGGCAAAACCCCAATTGTTTTGGGGGGAAAAAAGAAAAACATGGAAAGACTTGGACTTATGAAGGAAGATGCTATACACCTTTGGAGAATCAGATGACAGGAAGAAATAAGCATAGTATAGTCTTATATATTTACAAATTTATAGATCTCTCTATATATTTATATCTAAATGTCCACATATATATATGTATATAATGTAATGTAAGTGGGGGAGAGAGAAGAAAAAAATCAAATAAAAAAGTACTCAGAGAACAAAAGAAAACCAACAAGGAAGCAAAGAAAAGCCCGGCAGCTTTGAAAACTATGTGTAGTATATATTATATTTCTTGAAATAGAAATTTATTATTTTTATCAAATCTTTTTTATGGTCTTCTGTATAAATAGCAATGTTTCTTTTTTTCTTTTCTTATTTTGTATTTAAGTTAAAAATAAAAATTTACCAAAAAAAAAAAAAAGAAAAAGAAAAGAAAATCCCAGAGTCAGATGTATTAACAAATGAATTCTACGCATATTTAAGGAACAATTAATCCCAATACTATATCAACCATTTTTTAAAAATAGGTAAAGAAGGAGCTCTACCAGTCCTAATGAAATTGTGATGAAGAAAGCCATTTACACCCAGAGAGAGGACTGTAGGAACTGAGTGCGGATCACAACATAGTATTTTCATTTTTTTTGTTTTTGTTTGCTTGCATTTTATTTTTTTCTCACTTTTTTTCCTTTTTGATCTGATTTTTCTTGTGCAACAAGATAATTGTATGAATATGTACGGTTACATTGAATTTACATTTTTTTATCATATTTAACATATATTGGATTATTTGCCATCTAGAGGAAGAAGAGGTGGGAGGAAGGAGGGGAAAAATTGAAACACAAAATTTTGCAAGGGTCAATGTTGAAAAATTATTCTTGCATATGTTTTGAAAATAAAAAGCTTCAATAAAAAAATTTAAAATACAAACTAAAAAAAGAGGAGCCCTAAAATTCCTTTTATGACACAAATATGGTTTTAAAACCTAACCAGGGAGAACAAAAACAGAGAAATAAAAATATCAACCAATTTCCTCAGTGAATATTGATGCAAAATTTTAAAATAAAATACTAGCAAGATTACAGAAATAGCTCACAAAGATCATGTATTATGACTAGATAGGATTGATACCAATAATGCAGGACTAATTCAATATTAGGAAAATTATCAGTATAATTGCTCATATCATTAACAATAATATAATTGTACTAATGCAGAAAAAGTCTTTGACAAAATATTATACACATTTTTATTAAAAAATATTAGAGGCTAAGATGACAGAAAAAAGGAAACAACTCTCCTGAGTTCTCCCCCAAATCTTTCCAAAGCTGTTTAAATAATGCTCTAGAACAAATTCTGGAGTAGAAGAACCACAAATGGACAGGGTGAAACAATTTTCCAGCCCAAGACAACTTGTAAAGTTAGCAGGAAAGGTCCATTACACTAAAGTGAGAGTGGAGCACAATAAAGGGAAGGTTGTAAGCCGTGGGAGTGAATGAATCAGGAGCTGCAGCTGCAGCCTCTAGAACTCATCCTATAGACAGTGAAGGGGTTGAACAAGCAGTAAGAATATTATAGGGGGTCTCTTTCCTGGCACTAGGGGCTTTGCCCATACTCAGATCTGGGTGGCAGTCTCAAGGTAGAAAAGAGTATTTGTGGTTGCTCATAGACTACAGCACTTGCCAGAATAGTCGTAAACACATCTCTCTTTAGATCATATTGCCTTGGAAAACTGAAAACTTACAGATCTCTGAAGTATCTCTGAAACAGCTGTACAAAATCTTTTGAAGCTTTTTGAAGCCCTGGAAGCAGAGCCCTGCTTTTTATTTTATTTTTACTTTTGTGTTATTGTAGCTTTTTATTTACAAAACATGGGTAATTTTTCAGCATTGACCCTTGCAAAACCTTCTGTTCCAAATTTTTCCCTCCTTCTCCCTCTCCCCTCCCCTAGAAGGCAGGTAGTCTAATACATGTTAAATATGTTAAAGTATATGTTAAATCCAGTACATATTTATATGCTACACAAGAAAAATCGGATCTAGAAAGAAAAAAACCTGAAAAGGAAAACAAAAATGCAAGCAAACAATAACAGAAAGAATGGAAATGCTATGATGTGGTTCACACTCAGTTCCCTCAGTCCTCTCTCTGGGATTAGATGACTCTCTTCCTCACAAGATCATCTTCTAATTTATTTATAGTCTCATTCTTTATACCTAGATCATGAACCCATTTTGACCTTGGTATATTGTATTAAGTGTGGATTAATGCTAGTTTCTGCCATACTAGTTTCCAATTTTCCTAGCAGTTTTTATCAAATAGTGAATTTTCATCCCAAAAGCTGGGATCTTTGGGTTTGTCAAACACTAGATTGCTATAGTCATTAACTATTTTGTCCTATGAGCCTAACCTATTCCACTGATCAACTACTCTATTTCTTAGCCAATACCAAATGGTTTTGGTGACCACTGTTTTATAATATAGTTTTAGATCTGGTACATCTAGGCCACCTTCATTTGATTTTTTTTTATTAGTTCCCTTGAAATTCTTTGTTCTTCCAGGTGAATTTTGTTACTTTTTCTAGGTCTTGACCTGTTGTTGGCCAGTCAATAAGAGCTACGATTTGGGTTTAAGGCATAATTCTTAAGAAAGAATCTACCTAGTAAATTCCAAGGTATCTTGAGAAGTTTCAGCAATCAAAAAAAAAAAAAAATACATTCCTTTGGGCAGAGCATCTGAAGGTAAGGATATGATACCTTATGTAGAAAGAAAGGACCTATGATGAAAAATACTGTCAACTTCCAGAAAGAGAATTGATGAATTCTAAATGCAGATTGTAGCATCTTTTTACTTTGTTTTTACTGTTTAATTTTGTTTGTGTTTTCTTTTGCAATAGAGACAATATGGAGATATGTTTTGTATGACCTCATATGAATAATCAAATTAAATTGCTTACCTTCTCTAGCAGGGGAGGACTAGGAAGGAGAGAATTAGAAACTCAAAAAATTTTTAAAGTGATTATCAATTTTTTACATGTAATTAGGAAACATTTAATGAAATAAATCATTTTAAATTTTAAATTAAAAAAATTAGACAAATATCATCACTATTTATTTTTTGAATGCTCCCACTTGCTTAATTGGATGTAGTACAGAAGAGCAAAACAGAACATTACAGAACACATGCCTATGCTCTAGTTTTCTCCAGGATTATCAATATTTTCTCCTTCAGAGATTCTACTAAAAAGCTATTAGAAATAATCCACAATTTTAGCAAAGTTGCAGGATACAAAATAAATCCACATAAATGCCCAGAATTTTTATACATCACCCACAAAATCCAACAGAAGCAATACAAAGAGAAAATCCATTAACTATGAACTTTTCTTTGACAGATTTTTTCAGCTACAGGTGTGATTAGCATTTTGAACAATATTGAACTGTATGTGTATTTGTCCAAGTGCTTTTTAGCAACTCATTTCCCACAATAGTTGATTAGGTGCCATTGTCATACATTCAGTTGTATCCAACTCTTCATGTGCTTTCTTGGGGTTTTCTTGGTAAAAATACTGGAGTGGTTTGCCATTTCCTTTTCCAGTGGATTAAGGCAAGTAGAAGTTAAGTCACTTGTCCAGGGTTACATAACTAAGTGTCTGAGTTCAGCTTTCAATTCAAGTTTTCCAGACTCCAGATCCAGTGCCCTATCCACTGAGTCACCTAGCCATTACAGATTAGTATCTACTGCTGTACTCTTACTATTTCTCCCTCCCTAGCATTAGATCATGCTATTCCAAATATTCTATAGAAATCTATTTTATACCCAAACTTCCTTCATCTGTATCTTTAGGCATTAAATGTATTCCTAACATGTGTGCAAATCAGAATTTTGTACAAATTGAATCAGATTTTAAATATATGAGGAACTCTTGATATGGAATCTTCTTATGAATAATTTGTGAAAATGTCCACAAATTAGAGTACAAGCATGCTAATCAAAAATAAAGTATGGTCCTTACTGCTTTTAGTTAGGGCTCATCAAAGGGGAAGATTATAAGGAAGAATGGGAAGTGATGAAGATTTTGAGGGTGAGATGGGGAAGGAGCTAGAGATGACATTTAAATTCTGACCTATAAGAAACAAATAATAGGGCATATCTGTTTATATAGCAATCCAATATAGCTATCAGAATGACCAATGCTATGGAATACAAAGAATAGCTCTGGAGACAGGCTCAAAGGAAAATACAGAACCTAACCCTGTTCTGAAACTCTGATTTTTGTAATGGTGAAGTTTAACCAATAAAATATCAATCATTATTGTAAGTAGAGAAGGGTAGACCTATTTCAAAAGGGCAAATAATAAACTCCTTCCAGATGCTAAACAAATTGAGCCCTAACGGCTGTCAGCATTTTGTAAACAATCCTATATATTACAATACACCGAATTGATATTTAATTTTTTCTTTTCAGTTTGGCAATTTTAGTTCTCTTAACAGAAGCTTTATAATTACAACTCTCCAGCACCCCCTGCTGTTGACATATATAATCTATCTGCAGAGGGATTCCTTTCAATTTTAACAAATAAAGGATTCTAGTATTAAAAAAACCCAGAAATATAAACAGAAAAATGTTTAAAAACACTGTTTTCCATTAGCTTCAGCAATAAGAGTTGAGAAAGAAATTAAAGGAATTAGAATAAGTAATAAGGAAACCAAATTATCACTCTTTGCAGATGATGTGATGGTATACTTAGAGAACCCCAGAGATTCTACTAAAAAGCTATTAGAAATAATCCACAATTTTAGCAAAGTTGCAGGATACAAAGTAAATCCACATAAATCCCCAGAATTTTTATACATCACCAACAAAATCCAACAGAAGCAATACAAAGAGAAAATCCATTCAAAATAACTGTTGATAGCATAAAATATTTGGGAATCTATCTGCCAAAAGAAAGTCAGGAACTAGATGAGCAAAACTATAAAACACTTTCCATACAAATAAGTCAGATTTAAACAATTGGAAAAATATTAAGTGCTCTTGGATAGGCCAAACAAATATAATAAAGATGACAATACTCCCTAAACTAATCTATTTATTTAGTGCTATACCAATCAGATTCCCAAGAAACTATTTTAATGACCTAGAAAAAATAACAACAAAATTCATATGGAAGAACAAAAGGTCAAAACTTTCAAGGGAACTAATGAAAAAAAAATCAAATGAAGGCGGCCTAGCTGTACCTGATCTAAAACTATATTATAAAGCAGTGGTCACCAAAACCATTTGGTATTGGCTAAGAAATAGAGTAGTTGATCAGTGGAATAAGTTAGGCTCACAGGACAAAATAGTTAATGACTATAGCAATCTAGTGTTTGACAAACCCAAAGATTCCAATTTTTGGGATAAGAATTCACTATTTGACAAAAACTGCTGGGAAAACTGGAAATTAATATGGTAGAAACTAGACATGGAGCCACATTTAATAGTGTACACCAAGATAAAATCAAAATGGGTTCATGATTTAGGCATAAAGAACGAGATTATAAATAAATTAGAAGAACATAGGATAATTTACCTCTCATACTTGTGGAGGAGGAAAGAATTTATATCCAAACAAAAACAAGAGATCATTATTGATCACAAAATAGAAAATTTTGATTATATCAAATTAAAAAGCTTTTGTACAAACAAAACTAATGCAGACAAGATTAGAAGGGAAGCAATAAATAGGGAAAACATTTTTACAGTTTAAGGTTCTGATAAAGGCCTCATTTCCAAAATATATAGAGAATTGACTCTATAAGAAATCAAGCCATTCTCCAATTGATAAATGGTCAAAGGATATGAATAGACAGTTTTCAGATAATGAAACTGAAACTATTTCTACTCATATGAAAGGTTTCCAAATAACCTTTGATCAGAGAAATGCAAAGTAAGACAACTCTGAGATTCCACTACACAGATTGTAGATGTCAGATTGGCTAAGATGACAGGAAAAGATAGTGACCAATGTTGGAGGGGTTGCGGGAAAACTGGGACACTGATGCATTGTTGATGGAGTTGTGAACAATCCAGCCATTCTGGAGAGCAATTTGGAACTATGCTCAAAAAATTATTAAACTGTTCATACCCTTTGATCCAACAGTGTTTCTACTGGGATTATATCCCAAAGAGATCTTAAAGGAGGGAAAAGGGACCTGTATGTGCAAGAATGTTTGTGGCAGCCCTTTTTGTAGTGGCTAGAAATTGGAAATTGAGTGGATGCTCATCATTTGGAGAATGGTTGGGTAAATTGTGGTATATGAATGTTATGGAATATTATTGTTCTGTAAAAAATGACCAGTAGGATGAATACAAAGAGGTCTGGAGAGACTTACATGAACCAATGCTGAGTGAAATAAGCAGAACCAGGAGATCATTATACACTTCAACAATACTGTAAGAGGATATATTCTGATGGAAGTGGATATCTTCGACAAAGAGAAGATCTAATTCAGTCCCAATTGATCAGTGATGGATAGAATCAGCCACAGCCAGAGAAAGAACACTGGGAAATGAATGTGGACTCCTTGCATTTTTGTTTTTCTTCCCAGGTTATTTTTACCTTCTGAATCCAATTTTTCTTGTGCAACAAGAGAACTGTATGGATCTGCACACATATATTATATCTAAGATATACTTTAACATGTTTAACATGTATGGTTTTGCCTGCCATGTAGGGGAGGGGATAGAGGGAAGGAAGGGAAAAGTTGGAACAGAAGTGATTACAAGGAACAATGTTGTAAAAATTATTCATGCATATGTTCTGTCAATAAAAAGTATTTTAAAAAACCAACAAACACTGTTTTCTTGCAAAACTTCAATAGTAGTTAATGTTGGTAGTAGTAAATAGTAACAATTAGACAATGGATAAGGATGTCACTGGAGGATACATTGAATTGTTTTTAGCTTTTTTTAAGCAGGATAGAAATCTATTAGTTTTGTACACATATGCATTGTATATTGGAAGAATACATTTTTACTAGTACTATTGATAGAACATAGGTATCATGCTGTCTCCTTAGATATTAGATTCAGTTAAATAAGGGGAAAAGATAAATCAATAATGTGCTTTAGAAATAGGAATTATATTGATCTTTAGGGTCCCATGAAGGAATGTCCCTTAGCTCCTTAGACTCAGCATTATGCTTAAAAGACCCATTCTGTTTAATTTGAGATTAGGAAATGAGTGGCAACATTAAATCTGAAAGATTGGTTATTTATGAATTATTCATCAATACCTCAAAATGATTAAGTATTTAAAGTCTCAGAACACTTAATCTAACTCTGATAGTGACTTAACAGTATATAAATAGGAAGTACGTTGTTAGATCGTGGAACAATTCAGTATTTTCATTGGAATCTGAACCCTGCTTTTCTTTTCTTTTCTTTTTTTAAACTAAAGCTTTTTATTTACAAAACATATGCATGGGTGATTTTTCAACTTTGACCTTTACAAAAACCTTTTGTTCCAAATTTTCCCCTCCTTCCTCCTACCCTCTCCCCTAGCTGGCAGGTAGTCCAATATATGTTAAATATGTTGAAATACATGTTAGATCCAATATGTATACATCTTGCTATACAAGAAAAATCAGATCAAGAAGGAAGAAAAAGAAACTGAGAAAGAAAACAAAATGCAAGCAAATAAAACAGAGAGAGTGAGAATGTTATATTGTGTTCTATGCTGTTCCCATGGTTCTCTCTCTGATGTGGAAGGCTCTCTTCATCATTGAACAAGTGGCACTGATTTGAATCATCTCAATGTTGAAGAGAGCCCTTCTATCAGAATTGATTGATGTATAATCTTGTTGTTGCCATGTATAATGATCTCCTGGTCCTGCTCATTTCACTCAGCATCAGTTCATGTAAGTCTCTCCAGGTCTCTCTGAAATCATTCTGCTGGTCGTTTCTTATAGAACAATAATATTCTATAACATTCGTGTACCACAATTTACCCAACCATTCTCCAATTGATGGGCATCCATTCAGTTTCCAGTTTCTAGCCACTACAAAAAGGGCTGCCACAAACATTTTGGCACATACAGGTCCCTATCTGCTCTTTAGTATTTCTTTGGGATATAATCCTAATAACAGCAATGCTGGGTCAAAGGGTATGCACAGTTTGATAACTTTTGGGGCATAGTTCCAAATTGCTCTCCAGAATGGCTGGATCCGTTCACAACTCCACCAGCAATGCATTAGTGTCCCAGTTTTCCCACATCCCTTCCAACATTGGTCATTATTTGAACCCTGATTTTCTTAAGGAATTTTTCTTGCCAAAAAAAATTTACTACACCAGTGGGATCAATGAGTCAGTTGCAAGATCCATTCCTATATCACCATCTTTCTAAAACTATTTGCTCTAGGTTTTTCCTGGTGCTGAAGGTCAAGGGGTAGAGTTCCTGTGGTTAGAGGTAATGACCAAGAAGTAGTATGTCCATCTGAGTGGTTAATTATAACATTTCCTTTGCTAGCCTCTTTAGGGTTGTATGTATTTTGTTTGGATTAGTTAGTCCTACATTCTCAGCTCTACAAAAAGTAGAAAATAATACAAAGACAGCAGATCCATTTCTGAAGTGTGTTCAAAGTCCTTTGTGCAACTCTTTGACCTTCTAAAGACATGCTATTTATTGTTTTATATATTATCCTTCTGTAAGTATGTTGCTGTACCTGGGTTTGAAGTTGGGATAAGCTTACTCATCACTCAGTACACAGCCTACAGCAGAAACACCTGCTTCTTTCCCAAAACTGCTGCCCTTGGGTATAGTTCCTTCATCCGTCCTCCCTAGATCTGTGACCCAGAACTGGGTAATGATCAGCAGAGCCGCCAATAGGCACCTGATCCTGCTCCCTACACAAGATTAGCCTCTGAATCATCAGATTTTACACCTGTTCTTGCCCTAGTGACCTGCCCCTGGCAGACCCTCCTTCAAACCCCCAGTACAATACTCATTTGATTTGAGCTCCTTAGATCTCTGTGTTTCCCTCCTATGCTGACTAGGTTGGGAAAATGACTCAGTCTGATTTTTTTCTTGCATTTTCCAATCAGGACTCATACTAGTACATTTTCTAGATTTTTATGAAGTAGTTGATAGCAATAGATCGCTATTAATATCATAATAAAATCAATTCTTACTCATAAGAATTATAAAATGATGATATTCTTTTAAAATTTTTTATTATAGCTTTTTATTTACAAAGATATATGCATGGGTAATTTTTCAGCATTGACAATTGCAAAACCTTTTGTTCCAACTTTTCCCCTCTTTCCTCCCCCCCCCCCCCCCCGCTTCCCCCTGATGGCAGGTTGATCAATATATGTTAAATATGTTAAAGTATAAGTTAAATACTATATATGTGTGTGTGTGTATTTATCCATGCAGTTATTTTGCTATACAAAAAAAATTAATAATAATAATCTGGGACTTTGAAACAGTGTACAATTAGCCTGTGAAGGAAATCAGAAATGCAGGCAGACAAAAATAGAGGGATTGGGAAGTCTATGTAGTGGTTCATAGTCAATGATGATATTCTTTATAAGATTATAGCTCAATAAGATATGTATCACATAGCTTATATTCTATATTTAGGATAATACATATTATTTGCCTTCTATATATTTATATATTCTATAATATTTATGATAATACATATTATTTGTCTTCTATATATTCTACATATTCTATAATATGATAATACATATTATTTGTCTTCTATGTAAGATTAGATCTTATTCTCATTAAACTGCTTGAGTAACAAGACTCTCTTAAGGAGAGAAGGCAAATAAAACTTCTACCACCTGCACCACTATCTTCCCTCATAGCTTGATTAGGAGAGCCCAGGATACTAAGCCAAGAGCCTTGGGAAGAACAATTTTTTAAAAATAATGATAGTTTTTATTTATCAGATATATGCATGAGTAATTTTACAACATTAACAATTGCCAAACCTTTCGTTCTAATTTTTCCCCTGTTCATGTTCAATATGTTAAAGTATAAATGAAATACAATATATGTATACATGTCCAAACAGTTGTTTTGCTGTACAAAAAGAATCGGACTTTGAAATAGTGTACAATTAGCCTGTGAAGGAAATCAAAAATGCAGGCGGACAAAAATAGAGGGATTGAGAAGTCTAGGTAGTGCTTCATAGTCATCTTTTCAGAGTTCTTTTGCTGGGTGTAGCTGGTTCAGTTAATTACTGCTCTATTGGAACTGATTTGCTTCATCTCATTGTTGGAAATGGCCACATCCATCAGAATTGATCATCATATAGTATTGTTGTTGAAGTATATAACGATCTCTGGTCCTACTCATGTCACTCAGCATCAATTCATGTAAGTCGAAAGAGCAATTTTTTGCTCTATTTTTATTTATTTTTTGCTTATTATTTCAACTGAGGGCTACAACTGTTGTCCTGTGGAATAAACCCTGTGGAGATACAGCCTTGCAGCCACTCCTGCAAGCCCCTAAAATAATATTTTGTACCAAAGTCTTCATGGTTTAACATCAGATATGGATATTATTTTATCCATGGAAGCAACGTTAGAGCAGGGGTGTTACCATCTGTTTTGTTGCAGTATCCTAAGATATGGGATTTTTCCATCTGATTGGCAGCTAAAACCTTTGCTCATTAGATTGTGAGCTCTTTGAGAAAAATGACTCTTTCTTTTGTTTTATCTTTCTAGTGCTTAGCACAGTTAAGTTGCACATAGTAAACCCTTAAAAATGCTTATTAGATGTTAGGTTCTTACTAAGTGCTAATGAGATAATGAGATATTAGGTTCTTACTAAGTGCTAAGTCACTTTATATTTATTTATATAAATGGAATACCATTTGAAGGATTGGTAGACACGGGTGCAGATTGTACAGTTATTAGAGATGCCAATTGGCCCAGTCACTGGCCAAAGATTAAGGCAGACACCTACGATGTCTGGGGTAGGAGGATCAATAGCAGCAGAAGTTAGTGCTAGGCCTTTGAAATGGATATTTGAAGGTGAAACAGAAGTTTTTACTCCTTTTGTGGTTGAAAAAAATCCCCATCAATCTGTGAGGAAGAGACATTTTACAGCAGATAGGATTACAAATAAGCACTTAGGCTTTTTAGGCAGGGCTGCTGTTGAAGGCCTACCTGCACTTTCACTGGTTCCTATTCAGTGGAAGACTGATTCACCAGTGTGGGTAGAACAGTGGCCCTTAAGAAGTGATAAAATTCAGGCCTTATTAGACATAGTGAATGAACAACTTGACCAAGGACACTTGCGGCCTTCTCTAAGTTCTTGGAATTCCCCAGTATTTGTGGTGAAAAAGAAATCTGGAAAATGGAGGATGTTAACTGATCTAAGAAGAGTAAATGAACAGATGGAAACTATGGGAACTCTTCAGCCTGGACTTCCATCTCCTACTCAGTTGCCAAGAGAATGGCCTCTATGGGTTATAGACATTAAAGATTGTTTCTATTCTATCCCTCTAGATAAGGAGGATATGAAAGATTTGCTTTTTCAGTGCCTAGTGTTAATTTGGCTGAGCCTTATAAAAGATATGAATGGACAGTTTTGCCACACAGGGAATGAAAAACAGCCCTACTATGTGCCAAATGTATGTTGCTGCTGTTCTTGCTCCAATAAGAAAAGCATTTCCAAAAGTAATATGGTTACATTATATGGATGATATTTTGGGATGTGCACCTGAGGAACAAATGTTAGAAGCATGTCTACAAAAGACCATGGAAACACTAAAGTACTACAAACTGCATATAGCTACAGAAAAAATTCAAAGACATGCTCCTTTTCAATATTTAGGATATGAAGTATATCCTAAGACACTCCTCCAAAAACAAAAGAAAGGGGGAGATGTTAGGTTCTTACTAAGTGCTGATGAAACTAATGGACAATGGACTTATGGACATTTATAAATTCTCAATTCATGATTATTTGATCATGTTATTTGTTACATACTTCTAGCATGTATTATGTTACTATGTTACTATGTATTTGTGTAATCTATGTAATTATGTGTAATGCCTCCCATGATTTATGTTTCAAGGTTATGACCACCCTATGTTCTAAATCAAAAGAAAGGGGGAGATGTTAGGTTCTTACTAAGTGCTAATGAGATAATGAGATATTAGGTTCTTACTAAGTGCTAAGTCGGTACTTGACAATTCTCTAGTTCCGGCCTTTCCTGGGGAAGAACTTGCATGCTTAGGAGGAGCAAGTTCATTGGTTGAAGTAATTCTTCCCAGAAGCCCTTGCATTATCCCACGCCCATTCTCTGGGAGGATAAAGAGGGCAGCTCTGGAGGAAAAAAGGAGTTTTTTCTGGACCAGACTTGAGGCTGTTCTCTGCAGGAAGGGAAGTCGGCTCTCTACAGGAAGAAGAATCTGTCCGAGAGATTTGAGTTGACACAGCAGATCTCCTCCCAGAGAGCGATCGGCAGCTTCTGGAGACAATAGCACATTACAATTAGACACTTATTAAATGCTTATTATGTGCCAGGCATTGGGTTGAGTATGCAAAGGTAAAAAAAAAAGTCCCTGTTCTCAAAAAGATCACAAGGAATAACATATAGTCATGCATGAACAAAATACATACATGATTAACTGGTGCTAATTTCAAAGGGAAAGGTCCTAGTGAATTAAGGGACTTTCAGAAAGGCCTCTTTCAGTATGAAGATGTATTCTGATGGAAGTGGATATCTTCAATATAAAGAAGATCCAACTCACTTCCAGTTGATCAATGATGGACAGAAATAACTACACCCAGAGAAGGAACACTGGGAAGTGAATGTAAATTGTTAGCACTACTGTCTATCTACCCAGGTTACTTATACCTTCGGAATCCAATAAATGTGCAACAAGAAAATGGTATTTACACACATATATTGTATCTAGGTTATATTGTAACATATGTAAAATGTATGGGATTGCCTGTCATCAAGGGGAGGGAGTAAAGAGAGGGAGGAGATAATTTGGAAAAATGAATACAAGGGATAATATTATAAAAAAAATTACTCATGCATATATACTGTGAAAAAAATTATAATAAATAAAAAAAAGAAAGACCTCTTTCAGATGGGATTTTATCTGAGACTTGAAGGAAGCTAGAAAGTAGAGATGAGAAGGGGGTGAATTCCAGGCATGGGAGACAGAAAATGAAAATGAAGAATTGGGAGATTACGGCAAAAAGCCCAGAGTCCCTGAATGATAGAGTCATGCAGGGGAGGAAGATGTAAGCAGCTTGGAAGGTAAAGGCAAGTTGTGAAGGGCTTGGAAAGCCAGAGTTTTTTATTTTGGAAGTAATGGGAAACTACCGGAGTTTATTGAAAAGTCAATGCACTTGAATATGATCAGTTTGACAGTAGAATGTAGGATGTGAGAGGAGATGGCATAGGTAGGTTAACCAGCAGACACTTATAATAATCCAGGTGAAATATTATGAGGCCTTCATCAGTGATGGCAGTATTGGAGGGAGGAAAGGGTATACACAACAACAGTGACAAAGGCAGAATTGACAGGATTTAGCAATTTATTAGAAACAGGGGTAAGAGGGAGTGAGGAGTTAAGTATGACACCTAGTATATCGTAAATCTAGGGGACTGGAAGGTGGTGATGATAATGTCTATGCCATGTGTCCATTGGACTTTATCCCGATTTATGAAGTGAGATGTTGCTCTGTATTCCATCTTATTATTTTCCACTCTAAGGGGTATGAATTAGACACTCAGAATTACTTTTCATTTCTATACATTTTTCATATGACTATAGATAGCCTAGATTTCTTCTCTTAAGAGCTGCCTATTTAATGTCTTTAGACTATTAATTTTGGAATGGCTCTTATTCTTTTTTAAAATATCTTTTTTTAGATTATATATGTACATTCTTTTTAAAACATATTTCTATATAAGTCATGTTGGAAGAGAAAAATTAGAACAAAAATGAAAAACCATAAGAAAAACAAAAACAGAAGGGAAAAAAGGTGAAAATAGTATGCATTGATCCACATTCGGTCTCCATAGTTCTCCCTCTGGGTGCTATTAGCATTTTCCATCTAAAATTTATTGGAATTTCCTTGGATCACTGAACTGCTGAGAAGAACCAAGTTGATCATCATTGTCATTGCTGTGTACGATGTTTTCCTGATTCTGCTTGCTTCACTCAGCATCAGTTAATGTAAATCTTTCCAGGCTTTTCTAAAACCAGCTTTTCATCATTTTTAATAAAACAATATATTCAGATACCATAACTTATTCAGCCATTCCCCAATCAATAGCACCCACTCATTTTCTAATTCTTTATGGCTCTTATTTTTACTTCTTGGTAATTAGACCTTTATTAGAGAAACTTGCTATAAACTTTGGGTTTTTTTCCTCCAGTTTTCCTTTTAGTCTTAGTTTAATTGATTTGGTTGTACTAAACCTTTTTAACTTTATGTAATCAAAATTATCCATTTTCTCCTCTGTGATACTCTATATTTCTGGTCTAGTCATGAACTTTTCTTTTGTCCATAGATCTGAAAGGTAATTTTTCTGTGCTTCTCTAATTTGCTTATGATCTAAACTTTTATATCAAACACATATCCTTTTGGAGCTTATCTAAGGCATCTCATGTAAATCAAATTTCTTTCATATAGATGACCAATTTTCCCAGCAGTTTATAATCAAATAATGAGTCCTTAACCCTTGATAGACACTAAAGGGATGCCCATCAGTTGAAGGATGGCTGAACAAAGAGTTATATATTAATATAATGGAATATTATTGAATTGTAAAAAAAGATGATTTCAAGGAAACATGGAAAGACTTATATGAGCTAATGCAGAATGGAAAAAAAACACAAAAGAATTGGTATATCAATATTAAAAAAGCAATGTTGGAGACTTTGTGAATTAATGAATTAAATGACCTGAACCAGGAGAACAATTTATATCATAGCAATAACATTATAAAGATAAACAACTATGGAAGCTGTAAAAACCATGATCAATACAGTAACCAACCATGATTCTAGAGAACCAATGCTGCGTATCTACCTCCTTACAGAGAGGTAGTAGATTTGAGATGCAAAATCACACACATACACATAACTATGTATGTATGTATATAATCAATGGGGGAATTTGTTTTGCTTAATTATGCATATTTATTAAGGTATTTTACTTGCTGACCATGCCTTCCTTCTTTTTTAAAAAATTTTATCATTTTTTCAAATTAATTTTATAATTAATTTTTTTTTGACAGTACATAGGCATGGGTAATTTTTTACAACATTATCTCTTGCACTCACTTCTGTTCCGAATTTTCCCCTCCTTCCCTCCACCTCCTCCCCTAGCTGGCCAGCAGTCCCATACATGTTAAATATGTTATAGTATATCCTAGATACAATATATGTGTGCAGAACTGAATTTCTTGTTACACAGGAAGAATTGGATTCAGAAGATAAAAATAACTTGGGAAGAAAAACAAAAATGCAAACAGTTTAGACTCATTTTCCAGTGTTCCTTCTCTGGGTGTAGCTGATTCTGTCCATCATTGATCAATTAGAACTGAATTAGATCTTCTCTTTCTTGAAGATATCCACTTCCATCAGAATATATCCTCTTACAGTATTGTTGAAGTGTATAATGATCTCCTGGTTCTGCTCATTTCACTCAGCATCAGTTCATGTAAGTCTCTCCAGGCCTCTCTGTATTCCTCCTGTTGGTCATTTCTTTTAGAACACTAATATTCCATAACATTCATATACCACAATTTACCCAACCATTCTCCAATAGATGGGCATCCATTCATTTTCCAGTTTCTAGCCACTACAAAAAGGGCTGCCACAAACATTTTCATGCCTTTCTTCTTGAAACTCTCCTTTCTTGGCTTCTATTACACTGCATTTTCATGGTTTTCCTTCTGCCTCTCTTACCAGCCCTTTTCTATTTCCTTTTCTGACTCCATTTTCTCATCCCTAAATGTAAGCATTCCCTAGGTCCCATTTTTGGCTTCTTGTTCTTCTTGTATTATTTCTTTTGGCTAACTGATACTTTCTCATAGCTTCAATGATCACTTTTGCTTAAATGATCCTCCAAAATGTTGGCACAGGTGAATTGGTATTGGCTATTCCCCATACCTTGAATTTATTCTATCATCTCTACCTCAGAGTCCTTGCTTTCCTTCAAGATGCTACTTAAGCATTATCTTTTGCATTAAATCTCTCATAATCCCTCCAAGTGCTAATGTCCTCCCTCACAAGTTTCCTTGCATTTAATTTTTTTTCTATGGATTTATTCTCCCTGTATTTATTCTGTATATACTTGTATACTCTTTGTTGCCTTCCCAATTGGAATGTAAATTCCTCCTGAGTAGGGATTGTTTCATTTATTGTATATGTATTCTCAGCATCTAGACCAGTTCCTGGCAAGTAGCAGACATCTAATAAATGCTTATTGTTTGATTTATTTCTTCATTTTTGCATTCTTTGTGCTATAAAGAGAATATCAAAATGTGTTGGCTTCTGTTCCATATCTAGAGGAACTGAGGCAAAAACAAAAAAAGCCATAACTGGAGTGCAGCAATCAGAACTTAGACCTAATCCATGAATTTAAAGATCTACTGACTATATTTAGTCAGTTAGCAAAAATGATTACTTAAAAGAAGAAGCAGGGGGTTAAGCTCCTCCCCTAGGAAACTCCATCCTTCCCCCCAACCCAGTCCTTTGAGAGCCCCACTTGTCCTGGATGTAGTTTGTGGTATTTTTCATATATTTATAATTACACGAAAATTAATTGGCTAACTGACAGTCAGATCATCAATGGAACTAGCTGAAGTCCTAGAAAGGGGACTTCCTGAGTAAGACAGATAGAAAAATAAGTAGATTATTTCTTCCTGGGAAGACTGACAAAGTGTTCTTTCTTATATCTCAACAGGACCATTAACTCAGTTCTCCTATTTTCAGCTGGAACACAGAGTCCACATTTATTTAGACTATTTATCTTGTCTGGCAAGTAGTGCTAACTTCATTTGCTCCGGAAAAAGGCTAATTAGATTGGTATTTTTTCTTTCTTTCTTTCCCAAGGCAATCTTAATAAATGTGAGGAAATGATTGGATAGTGGATGTGTAGACCCAGAGGTATAGCCTGTAGTAATTTCCATTTTCTTTTTTTCATTAAATTATGTTTGCAATCAGAAACTATCTTAATTATGTGTCTATCAGGACTGGGAAAAGTGTGTGTCGACTTTAATTGTTGCCTTTTTTACTTCCCCTTTACAACAAAATATGTTGTAAAAATGAATCATTTTTACTGACAGTATGCTAGAACATATTACCCCAAAGGATAAAGTGGAATATGTCCTATGTCCGGGGGTATTTCCGACTTGTCTCACGGGATCTTTTTCAGAGTACTGAAGGGGAGAGGCAGGTAGTCCCATGTAGGGATCATCTTGGGATGTTGACTAAGTGACTTGGGCCATCTGGAATAAATAAGAAAAACCTCTAAGAGAAAGTTCTCTTCTTTTATGTGCTCTTTTCTTTCAAAAGTTCCAGAGTTAAATAGACATAACACAGCAATACAGGATAGCCCTGGAACCAAAAGCTCAGCATCTGTGAGGGGTAGAGGGAAGGTGTTGTGAAAGGAATTATGATGTTCATATTAATTGATAAGGCATGTGTAATGAATATATTAATAATTTAGATTTTTCAGAGCTACCATTTTCCCAACAGATTCTGATTTGGGAGTCAGTCTCACAATGTAGCTTGAAATGATTAATCAATTCCTGACAATGCTCTCCTATGTATGTTAAGTGGAGTGAATCAGATTGCAGAACTTGTTCCTGTCACAAAACTCTGGTCTTGTGGTCCCAAGTAATGACCCTGAGATTTTGAAACATTCATCACTTAAGAACTGTTCCCACAGGACTCAAGAACACCCATATTGTCCTGTAGTTATGGGCTATAGGAAACCACTTTCACCCTGGAAAATGACTGTATGTGGATTATAAAAATCCACCTTCCCATTCATTATTTATGTATATAAAGTGTGCCTTCATGCAGTAGGAGGAGCTTTCCTCAGGAGAACTTCAGAAGGTCTGCAGAAAAATTTCCCATACTGAAAGTAATTAGTTAAATCCTACTTGTTTCTGGGCACTCCTGTCTCTGGCCTCCAACTATTCTCAATTAGCAACTAGACTACATTTAAAATTCTATTAACAGAATCTACTACCTTCATTTGTTATCTATTCTTGATATCAATTAATGAGGGGAATAGAAGTATAGATAATAAGGACTATTGAATAATCTAAGCCTTGCACTTTTTTTCTTTAACTGTTAACACTACAAATGTACAAATATAAAATCACCCAACTCTCCTATTACTGATCTTTCTTCCTCTTTTTTCCATGCTCATCCCTGATCCAAATTCAGACTTAGCCCCACTGCCCACAGAAGTTAAGAGAATCACAACTCTAACTTCAGAGGGCAGAACTGAAAACACTGAGTGAGTAGAAATTGTAGAAGCAGGTTTAGGTTCCATGTAAAGAAACACTTTCCAACAGCTAAAACTCTAAAAATGGGATGGGCTGCCTTATGTGAGCTTCTTCTTCTCCATTAAGATTCCAACTTGGGCCTATTGGATTGTCTCACCACCAAGGTCCCTCCCAACTTTTAGAATCTTTGCCAAACCCACAAATGAGTTACTTGATTAATGCTACATGTATTCTCCACATGCTTTTGCTGCCTCTGAAGTCACATTTATATAGCTTATTTTCCTACAACAAAAAAGGAAAAGAAAACTACTTAAGGCAATAGATCGCAGGTCTTCTCATCCAGGTAGATCTGAAGAAGGAACCTCGAAACTCTAAAACTCCTTGAAGGAGAAAATCTCCCTCAACTCTGCCTCAGTGAGGGACCACGACCAAGGGAAAGCAAACAAGAGTTTCTTTCCGTTATCTAGCAAAAGGAATTCCAATCCTACTGAACTGAAGGAACTCATTGAATTCAAATTTAGCTCAAGCTGAAACCCAGCTTGAGTAGAGCCAACTTGGGTTGTCCCAATCCCCAACGGGTCTAATCTGCTCTTGGGCTATCCCAGCCCCCACCAAGACACTCAATATAATAGCATCCATCAACTAAAGTCCTTTGCAGATGGACCTTGGCAGCTCCCTTTGCTGGCAGAACTTTCTATCCACTGAGAGTTGCATTCTCAGTGCAAAACTCCATTTTCCATAGATCTGCCCACTGGAATAACATTCTTTTCCAGTGCTATCCTCTCTTTATTCTCACCTATTTCCCTAATGAGACTTTATGCCTCTCTGTCAGGATTTCTAACCTTACTTTCCAATCCCTATAATTAAACCTCTTATCTAAGTTTTCAGGTCTATAATTTCCTTTACAGAGAACCTCTGTGCTGCCAGAAGAGAGTCCTCCCAAACTCCCTACCCTTGTGCCGAATCCCAAGGGGGTGCAGGGGAGCCAAACCTCTCCATTTGGTTCCCTGAACCCCAAACCTCCCACTAGACCTTATCATTTAATTCCCTGACAACCAGAAATCCTAATCTCATTTTGTTTCCCTAAATTTAGACCTTATCAGATCTATAGAGTTTTTACGCAATTGTATTTCACAGCATCAAGAAAGAAGGCCCTGGATGAGTTGGCCAAACCCATTACCTATTTTATAGTGTATATAAGTATGCATACACAAAAAGAACTACACAGGTTTGTAGACAGTATAGCATAAGATTCACATTCCAATAAAATCATTTTATTGTCTAGAAGAAAGCAAATTATTTCCAAGGCCACATGCTGTCTGGTGCTAAGGAAATGCTCAGGAAGGACACAAGGCAGGAGTTGCTATTCTTCAGCACTCTGACTATTGAGATAGTCGTGGAGAAGGGCCTGCACTTCTGCACGCCGGCTAAGTTTGGTAGCCTTGCCCTGAAAGCGGCCTTTCTTCCCAGCTCCTTTACCTTGCAGCAATTCAGCTACCCTGAAAACCAATATATTAGCATTAGAGACAACAAGCCCATTCAGGAAGAATACAGGAAGAACGCAGTTTTTTGAGTTCCCCTTTACCACTTAGAAGGAATCTCATAATAGTATCAATAACTCTTCTTTTTTTGTCTCTCTTTTATAACCAAATGCCTTGAAAAAGCTGTCTGCACTCACTGCTTCTACTTCTTCAACCTTGAGATCCCAAAGTGGGGCTTATTTCCCAGCAGTGTCAGATGCTCCCTCCATCCTGGAACTTACCCCACTCTGAGCCTCAAGCCCACTGCCCATTTCTCCATAGTCGAGAGGTCAGGGCCATGGCTAATCACATTACCTCGGCACACAGGGTACAAATCAGACCCTGCTGGCAGGGAGAATACTGGGCCTTGTCACATGCCCTGACACTTCTCCCTAAGCACCGCTTCCCTGAAGCCCATGTGTCCTAGATGGGGGGTCTCCCCTAAGGAGAATGAAGCCCCTCAGAAGTGCTGCCTCCCTTTTCCATTGGTACTCTTAGCACAATGTTGGCTTGCGGTAAGTGTATTAAGTTCTTTTCCACTCATTCCTTCACTTTTCAACTCCCTGCAATCAGTGCAATTTGTGATCCCATTATTCAACTGAAATTGTTCTTTCTAAAGTAATTAATGATCTCCTAATAGCTGAGTCTGGTGCCCTTTTTCCCAGTTGTCTCTTCAGCACCTGAGCTGTTGACTGCCGTGTCTTCCTAAGTATTTCCTGCTTTCCAGGTTTTTATAACCCCATTTTCTCCAGATTCTCCTACCTGCCTGACCATCCCTTCTCCTCCACTCAGTCACCTTCTATATCCTGCCCATTGGCCAAGTGCACCCCATGGTTCTGTCCTGGGTCCACCACTCTTCTGGGTGTGGCCTCTCTACTGGTGAGCTTCCAATTAGGATCTCTATTCGAGTAGCTTTAAAATATCTTTATAGCCAGGCCTTGCCTTTTCCTGAACCTCCCTTGTAACCAACTTTGCCAAACATCATCTCAGTATCTCATGAGTCAGTTAAACTCCATAAGTCCAAAATGGAAGCTACGGAGTCTCCTTCTACCCCACCCCACCCCCTCCCTCACCTCTACTTCTCATCCTTGCACCTGAAGGTATCCTGCACTCCTCTTTCTCCTTCACTCTCTCTATACTGTCCTTTCTATTTCCATGCCTCTAAATCAGCTTCTTATTTCTCTAGAATGACTCTCAGGTCCAGTTCTGAGTGGCTTCTTTTCACCTCCCAAAGCACTTCCTACAGATTTCTATTTGCTGATCTGTACACATGCTGCCTTCCTTCAGTAGAATGTAAGCTTCTTGAGGTCAGAGAGTGTTCTGTTTCTGTCTCTTAATCTGTCCCCAGTGCCTAATGTTCAATAAATGTTTGTCAACCAGAACGGAAGACTGTTAGGATTACTAGGTGAGAACTCAGGTTGTCTGGACAATTACAAGGTGAGAACTCAGGTTGACTTGACAGTTCTCTGGCTCAGACCTGTAAAGGAAGTTTACACCTTAGGAATCCTAGAAGGAGCAAGCTCATTGGTTGAAGTGGTTCTTCCCAGAAGCCCTTGCATTATCCCACGCCCATTCTCTGGGAGGATAAAAGAAGACACCACTCCAGAGATAGAAGAAGACTCTGCACTACATCTGGCTTGATGCAGCTCTCTGCAGGAAGGGAAGTCACTTCTCTGGACAAGAGTTAACAGCAACTGCCTGGAGACAACGGTTCACTACAGGAAGAAGAATCTGTCTGAAAGATTTGAGTAGACACAGCAGATCTCTTCCCAGAGAGCGATCCGGCAGCTTCTGGAGACGACAGCTCGCTACAGAAGACTTTCATGTTATCTTACCTGGGTCCCAGCATATCCACTGCCTCAACTGGTCCTGCAAGTAAGAAGAGCCCAGCACCTTTCTCATCCCCCACAGTTAAGAAGAGAAGGGTATCCTAGAAGAAAGATGGAGGAATGAATGAGTCCTACATACCTTGTGATACAAAATCTATTCATTCCCAAAACGATTCCTCCTACCAAGGGTAGATATTTCCTAAAGTTTTAGAATCAAATTCCTGAGCAATGAAGAAATATCTCTTTCATTTGTTCATAATGCATAATACAAGGAGAAATGGTCTGAAAGCAGTTGGAAGACATAGGGGGGCCACAAGAGCTTAGAGCCACTTAACAAATGACTGAGTGATACTGTAACTTCATTCCATAGGAGTCACCTGAAATAGAGGTGGGAAGGATGAAAGGCCTGGCTATCACTCAAAAATTGGTTTCTACAGAAAAAATAGGAGTGTCCCTTCTAGGCTCCTGCTCTGAAATGATATACAGACCCAGGAATAGCAAATGCCAGAGGTCCAGAAAGACATTATGTCACAGTCTGATCTTGAAAGAAGTTAACAGGCTGTGTTTAGACTAGAGAGCCAAATATAAGGAGGCAAGGTCCCTGGGGTGGGGGAAGGAGGGTAAAGAGGGGTACCTCATAGTCTCACCTCTATCCCAATTTCATTGGCAATGATGTTCATAAATTCAGAGTCACCATCTTTCCTACAACAAAAGACCATTTAGATTTAGAGATGGATGGGACCACCGAGGTATCTAGAACATTTTACAGATAAAGAGGCCTAGAGAGGCTAAATGACTTTCCCAAATGGTAAGGTGAAGACACAGGATCTGAATCAAGGTCCTCAGACTTCAGATCCAGCATTATTTTAATCACATGTCATATCCAAAGTTTACTTATTTAGGGCATTAAAGCAAGGTTGTGTCAGAGACCAGGGAGAGCAGGCTGTTCAGAGCTATCTGTTCCCCAAGGATAACGGTCCACGGCACACAAACTTCAGACTCCCCCAAGAATGAAAAAGTATATTAGAGGCGAGAGAGAGCATGTGGTCTCTCCCTAGCCTCAGCAGATAAAACTTTAGGCCCCAGTATCCTGGAACAACTGGGGTTTTCTGGATAGAGCATTGATTATGGGACCATGAAGAGAGGGAAGAAGATTCCAGGAACAAGCTCATCACCCTGTCCAAACGAAGTCAGGCATCTGACACCTCTCCCCCTTCTCTTAGGTTTTACAATATCATATTTAAGTGCAAATTTTTTCCCCAGTGTCTTTAGGCTACTGCCCACAGCAGCAATGTGGGGCACCAGTCTATCTCCCCTCCCTGGCCCTTCTCCTCCTCACTGCTGCTGCCAGTTTCTGAATCCTCACCTGTGTAATACAATCACTCCTTCCCTGTCTGAGCTGTTCCTAAGGCTGTGGGCAGTGAGAACGGCCAGGTCTCTGAGCAGATTCAGGTTGTTCTGAAAATGATACTGTAAGTTAGCAAGGTCGGTGCAGGGAGTAACATAGAGGAAAGGAGGTAACATACAGTAAATCCCCACCATCTCACCCCCCCCTTCCCTTACCTCCAGCTACCACCATATACCTAGGGACTTGACCCTGTGAAGCAGCTGCAAATATCTGGGCCAGGCCTAGATATTACTTATACTCTCCCAATCTAGGCCCAAGGGAAAGCCACTGTAGGAACGAATCTATCTCCACTACAGCCTCCCCTCCTTAGGGATCTAGGGTAAGTCACCTTCTGGAGCAGCTTGGCTGAGTTCTGCAGTTTCTGAACAGCCTCAGCATGTTCTTCCACTCCACACCTTGAGAGACACAGAAATCTGAAGACCCATCCTCTAATTCCCCACTCCAGTTTCTAGAGGATGACCCGCAGAGACCCAGTGATATCTGACTTCAAATAATGGTTCCTCCTCCCAAGACTGAGGACCACAGATTATTGTTGAGCATAGCAGAGACACACCAGCAACAGAAATAAAGCTGAGGGTGGAAGGTCACTTATTCACAAGACAACTGGGGACAAGGACTGGCCATTTGTATGATGCTTTAAGGTTTGCCTAGAACTTTGCATTGTCTTATTTAATCCTTCTAACAATTCTCTGAAGTAGATGCTATTACTATTGGAAACTTAGGTTCAGAGAGATTATGTCATTTGCCCAGGGCCACATAGCTGTTAAGTGTCTGAGGCAGGTGGTTTTGACTCTATGCCCAGCACTCCTTCCACCAGGCTGTTCTGCCAAGAAGCCCACCTTCAACAGCCCTCCCACAGCCACCAGCTCAACTGATCCTTGTTCTGAGAGAAAGCAAAGGGGTATATTTTTCATGTTGCTGATGGGGAAACCGAGGCACTTCCCTAACATCACTCAGTGGAAAGGAAAAGAGGCACCTACTTGAGTAATGTGGTCAAGGCCTTTTCTGCTCCATGACTTCTCTCCATCCACTTCAGCACCCGGTTCCCTGCTAGAAATACCAGGTTGGTCTTGTTCTTTTTCCCCTTCTCAGTACCAAGGATCTTAATGACCTGGACAAGGTTTGGAAGACGTATGTGAAGTGTGTTTGAAGAGCAAGCTAGGCTCATATTGCCTCTTCAGAATAAATGAATGGGGGGGGGGAGGGTTAAGGGTCATACAAAGAATCCTTTTATGGGGCTTACACCATGCACTTTCCCTACAGACTTCTCCAGTAGAAGTGGTGAGATTGATACTGGGCTTCTTTGCCAAAAGAATTTCAAGATTTTTGAGCCTCTACTCTCTCCTGCCTCTCTCTCAGGCCTATCCTGCACCTCTGGCCCTTTCTGGAGCCCCAACTTTTCCCTTCCTCCCACTTACCTGCAGATCACTGAGGTTTCTCACGTGAGTTCCACAGCACATATTGGAGTCGACACCCTCAATGGTGATGACACGGATAGGTCCTACATGGTCATCTGGCAAACCCCGGCCCCTTACCTGGGATGGGCAGGTATGTCTAAGCTTCTAAAAGGTTCTTTAAAAGAACCCTTTAGATACCATGAAGTTATCATTGACTACCTGTTCCCAACAGATTTTACCTTCTCCACCTCAGGATCATCCAGGCTCAGTTCCTTCACAGTCACAGGTAGCCGATTTCGGATCTTCTCATTGACACTCTGCTCGATAGCAGCTATCTGTTCTGGTAAGATCATGGGGCTATCCAGCTCTATTGTGCTTCGAAAGCGTCCTAACTCCCTAACCAGAGAGAGTGGGGTTCATGGGATGAGAATGAAATATATGAGATTGGCAGCTTATAGGACTAAAGCTTGAGGGGTTCTTAATCTCTCTTCCATCACCAGGTTCACTTTGGCAGTCTGGTGAAGCCTAGGGCTATCACTGCAGAATAATGTTTTTAAATACATAGGCTTGTAAAGGAATCCAATTATGGTGAAATGCAACTATCACAACCCTGAAGGAAAAAAAAAATTACAGATGCCATGAAAGACAGTGAGTCCATCACACTAAAATAACTGGATTAGAAAAATTCTCTTCCCCTGTCCATCCTCTGACACAGAAATATTACCTTTTCCTATCTTGGGAGCTAACAGAAAAGGACTGAGCAAATGATAGGCAGTATTCCATTCCAGGAAATTCTTGCCCCTATCCTCTCTGTTAAGGGAAAGCTAGAGAAGTCAATGATCTGTATCACATAGTCAATTATAAAATTGCAAAATGAAAAAAAAAAAAAAGAGCAATAAGATGAAATATACACTAAAAGTACACTTTTTTAACCTATAACTTCAGTAGTGTGATAGAACTCTGAGTAAGAAAACTCCTTCCACCAATGCAGACTGGGAACTGTTCTGAGACTGATAGTCTTAGATATTTGACCAGGACAATGAGAAGTAAATTGACTTTCCCAAGGTCACAGAGCTAATATGTCAGACACGGGGCATGAATCCAGATTATCCTGACTCCAAGAATAGCCCTCTGGCCACTATCCCATGTGGCATCTCTAATTAGGGATAGGAACTAGACAAGTGGAATAGAGAACTCAAGGATGAGAAAATTCTTTCTATCAACACAGAGTGGCACCTTTTTTGTAACTGAGTCCTTGAAGAACTGCTAATAGTACCGAATAGTTCAGTGAATTGTCCAGCAAGGTTCCTACAGCCTGAACCCTACTCTTCCTCAAATTTTCCCCCCCTTTTTAAAAAAGAAATATTTTATTTGGAAAAACAAAGTAAGAAAAAGTCTTGCTCAATTAGAAGCTCTGTCTAATCAGTGTATCATACTACCTCATAATTTCTGTAAAAATGACTAGATAAAAACAAAAATGAATGGGAAAAAATGGCAAAAGAACTCTGACAAGCATTCCTTTGTAACAGGAACTGACTGAAAAATATTAAGGCATTTCATGTGTTGAAGTTATTTTAAATGTAAACATTGGCTAAGCCAGTTTAGTTGATTGTACTAATGTTCAAAGTTATGGTTTTAATATAACTTTAAAACTTTTAGTAGTTAGTCCAATGTTTTTTACTCACCATGATGTTGTCTTCAATCCAAACAGGTGATCAGCCACAGCTGAGATGAGATGCTGCCCTGGATATTGAGATAAGGAGAAAGGGAATAATAGAACACCCTGACATACAAAAGCTCTCGGACTCAGGCACAGGTCTCTCTACACAAATGTTTGGCTGTAAGGATAGCCAAGGTGATATTATCATCCAGATTGAATTCCCAGTAATGAGGCTACATTTTTTCTCCACTTCCATTCCCTACATACCTGAATGCTGCTGCATGTGGTCAAACCTCCGCTCCCAGTCCAGCTGCACTTGGACTTGGCTCCCAGGTGCCAGGGGAGTAAGCAAAAAATGCTCAGCTTCAGGTCCCCGGCGGGTCACTCTGAGCACTGGGATGTTGTCAATAGAACCTCGGTCATCGGGCTGGGGGGAAAAAGTTTCTACTATGGATTTAGGAAAGGAAGGATAAAGCAGTAATTCACATTTAAGAAGCAATTTAGGAATTAAAAAGTACACATTGCCTTGAAAAGTAGGATTTGTCTGGGCTATAAGGAAACAAGTAGTGCAGGAATGAACACTGCTAGCTTTACTGCAGTCAGAGGACCTGAGTTTGAATGCTCTCTCTGCCACACACTGGTATGAACAGGTTGAATGAAATTACTTCTGACATTACTCTGATTCTTTGAAACTTAGTATGGTTTGGGTTTTTTGGGGGGAAGAGAAAGAGAGATGTGAAATAATGCTATAATCTGAAGTTCCCAAACACAGAGGTTGTGATGGATCTAATAGGCTCAGGCTATTCTGTTTTAAGCTGATTCTGATAGGTGGGGAACAAGGAGAGGATTTATCCATCTTTCTCTTCTTATTTTTTTTTCATTTTTTAAAATTGATTTTTAACACACATTGCTTTACAAATGTTGGGAGAGAAAAATCATAGCAAAAGGGAAAAAACCATGGGAGACATAAAAAGGCAGAAAAAAGTGAACATAGCCTGTGTTGATTTACGTTTAGTCTCCTTAGTTCTTTTTCTGGATGCAGATGGAACTTTCTGTCCAAAGCCTATTGGGACTGCTTTGGATCACAGAACCACTGAGAAGAGCCAAGCCTCCCACACTTGATGGTTGTACATTCTTGCCTTATAGCTTACCCTGTACTTAAGGAGGTCAGGGGTAGGAACTGGACCTACAGCATTGGCATAACAGTATAAGGAACTTCCCCAAATAGCCCATCCTCTGCAAATCAGAGAAAGTAACGGTCGGCCAGAGACTGAGTCGGGGCTGCCACAGTCCGCCTCAGGCCGGGATGCAAGGCGGCTCTAGCAATAAGAACTAACACAAAGGCACATCCCCAGCGCTCCGAGGTTTGTTCAAACGCTTCCATAAGGTAACAGTCTGCCGCGCCACTTTCTCAAATCTGAGGGGCCGAACTGGAGGGTGGAGATTCAAAGATTTACACTGAAAGAGGCCTAGGTCAGGGGTTCTTAAAACTGGAGCCTGTGAACTTTTTGTTTTATTTGTTTTTACTATTCTGAGAACTATATTCAAAATAATCAGCGAAACTATATCTACATTATGAAATTAAAGACGTCATTCCGACAAGGGCTCTCCGGCTTCATCACATTGCCACAAGAGTCCAAGACACAAAAAAGGTTAAGACCGCCCCCCATCTAGCCTAAGCCCTCCTTTTTCAGGAAGTGATCCAGGGCAGGGCGAGGAGGGCATCTCCCAGTCCCAGGGACCGGGCCTTGGGAATGAGACGGGACCTGAAGGATGCTAGAAGAGCCAGGAGTGTGAAGCCCAGGATTAGACTTCTAAGTCCCGACTCTGCCACCTCCAGGATGCGGGTCTGGGAAAGTCACTTCCTCCGCTATTAAAAAGAGCGATCTAAACTCCCACCTAGTACATTGAGCCCTCTCTCTTCTGCCCTCTAGGGGAAGAACCCAAAGAGAAGCTAAACTGAAGCACCGGGGTGGGTACAGGGGCAGGTGGGGGCCAGGATAAGGGCGTGGCCTGCATAAAGGGCGGGATTCCAGAGAGGAGTGGCTTGAAAGAGGAGGCGGGGCCTAGAGTAGCGGTAGGGTGCTTGGCGAGCTGGGGGGCAGGGCTGACGAACTAAGGCGGGGCCTCGCACCTGGCCCCCGCCCTCAGGGAAGAGCAGGGTATCTTCCAAGACCACGTGGTAGCCGCTTAACTTCTCCTTGTTCTTGCTATTGCCAGTCCCTTCCGTCTGCAGCTCCGCGGGGCGGCAAGAAAGCACTGTGGTGCTGAACTGCGGAGCGAGGGGAGAGCCGTAAGGCGGGGCCTGCCGGCCGACGCCCGCGCCCCTCCCTCCCAGCCCCCCTAGATCTCGAATCCCTAGCCTCCGGTCTCACCTCTCGAGCGTAGCTGTCCCGCTGGCACCGGAACGTCATGGTTGCTGACTCCCTGAAGGTTGGGAACGCTAAAGTGAAGGACCCGACAAAAACGGAGCTCAAGCCCTAGGTAGGACCTGTGTTTCTTTCCTCTGCGGCGGTAGAGTGTTTGGAAAGGGATTTCGGACGGTAGGCGGCGTGGGCCAGAATTAACGAAAACGGAAATCGGGGATTCTTCCCTCCCGGTCGTTTAGTAACCTTTGGCGTAGCTCTCGGAAACCGGAAGTGAAGTGCGGACACCGGAAATCATGGAGCCGGGCAAGATGGCGTCCCCCAAGAGCACGCCAAAAGATGCCCAAGTGATGGCTCAAATTCTGAAGGATATGGGCATCACAGAGTACGAACCAAGGGTCATCAACCAGATGCTGGAGTTCGCCTTCCGCTACGTCACCACGATTTTGGACGACGCCAAGATTTACTCGAGCCACGCCAAGAAACCGGCGGTGGATGCGGACGACGTGCGGCTGGCCATCCAGTGCAGGGCCGACCAATCGTTCACGGCGCCGCCGCCGAGGGATTTCCTGTTAGATATTGCCCGGCAGAAGAACCAGACCCCGCTGCCGCTGATCAAACCCTACTCGGGCCCGCGGCTACCGCCGGACCGCTATTGCTTAACAGCGCCCAACTACCGGCTCAAGTCCCTGCCCAAAAAGGTGCCGGCCCAGGCGGGAAGAATCACGGTGCCCCGGCTGAGCGTGGGCGCAGTCAGCAGCAGGCCCGGCACCCCCACCCTGGGTGCTCCCTCGTCCGCGCCCGCAGTGGCCGTGGCTGCCGACGTTACGACCCCTCTGTCTCTGGCCGGCCAGAGGTTCACGGTGCAGATCCCGGCGTCGCAGAGCCCAGCGGTCAAGGCCGCGATGCCCGCCACGCCCGCCGTGCAGAACGTCCTGATCAACCCCTCCCTCATCGGGTCCAAGAATATCCTTATCACGACCAATATGGTGTCCTCGTCGTCATCCTCGTCATCGTCTTCATCTTCCTCGTCCTCCTCCTCGCAGAGCACCCCCGCCGAGTCCTCCAATCCATTGAAAAGGAAACACGAAGAGGATGACGACTATGACAACTTGTAAAGGTCTGAGCTGATGATGTCAGAGGTAAGACTGCGCTTCATGGTGGGGTATCAGTCTCAGGTTGTGGCCAGTGTCCCAAAAGTCCTGCTGCAGTAAATAAAACTGAAAGTCTCACGCTGCATAAGGCATCCTGAGCAAATCAGCTATTATTAGAGCCTAAAATGTGAACAGGGAACACCATGTGTCTTAAATAATCACTGCATTTATATAGCACTTTAAGGTCTGCAGAGCACTTCCTCCCAACACCGTAGGAGGTGAGTACTATTTTCCCTGTTTTATAGATATATATTGAAGCAGACAGGTTAAATGATTTGCCCAAAGTCAGACAGCAAGGCTGAATTTGAACTCCAGCTCTTACTGACTTCAGGTCTCAGGATTCTGACCTCTGTATCACTTAGCTGCCTCCATTATTGAAAAAACAAAAGATGAAGAAAAGGGTGGTAGAGCAGCAGTATTTTTCACTGGAAGTGTAATTGTTGGATTTTCTTTATTAAGTTCAAGAATTTTTTTTGTTAGACTGTAGTTAGAAGATATAAAATAAGAAAATAAGGTAAAAAAAAAACCCAGTATCTAGCCCTTGTGTCCCTTGGGGCCAGTGTTCTGCAAAGAGCTATTCTTAGCTCAAGTTTATAGCATTTTAGAATTTGGAGCTTGAAGAGATTGTAGAAGCAATCTGGTACCCACTTTTTTTTTTTTTTTTTTTTTTTAAAGATGAGGGAAAGGAGCAGGATCAGTACTGGCTCCACCTAATAAGTAGCAGGTAGTAAACAGATGAGTTAAATTTGAACCCAGCTCTCTCCCAGTATAATTTACCAAGTGGTGCCAAAGTTTTACAAGCCTTGACATAGCTTTTTAAAGAAATTGAAGTTGACTAAGGCCAAGTGACTTGCTTGAGGTCATATCTAGTTAAGTGTCAGGCAGGATTTGGATTTTGGTCTCCTTATACTCCATATACTTACAACACCTAGGGGCCTAACTTGAAGGGGAGCTTCTCAGTGGCCCAAAATTGTCTAAATTGTACCCAAAAAGGAATCTCTACTATAATATATCAGAAAAATGGTTATCCAGTTTCTTGTTGAGGACACACTCCTGGGACCCTCCACTCTGTAACTTTCATCTGGTGTTCCCGGTTGTGGCTTATTGGGCTAAACAAAAAATCTAATCTTTTATGTGACAGCTCTTCCAAAATTTGAACTCAGCCATCATATATCATTCTCCAACCTTTTTTTTTTTTTTTTTTTTTTTAATCTTCTCCAGGCTAAACATCCTCAGTTCATTTAACTATCTTCATATGACATGGACTCTTCACTGTCATTCTCTTTGGACAATATCCTGCTTACCAGTGCCCTTCCTGAACTGTGGTGTCTTGGTGAAACCCAGCTTCTGCCAGGATTTTTGATATTACTGACACTTCCTGAAAGTGTTTCCTTTGAAAAAAAGTATACAATTTCTTTTGACTCTTTTCCTACCCTTCACATTTTCTCATTTGAAAAAATAAGCATTCCTTTTCTCAGAAGTAGATCACCAGACTATGGCCAAAGTTATGAACATCATTCAAATGAATTTCTACAAATGCTTCTCACTGTCAACCACATCATGTTCTGGGTTCAGTGAAATTAACATGAAACCTAAGCAAAAACCACAGCAACCCACTTTTGAAAGAGTTGTATGGTGATGATATAAAGGTGATCCTTTTTTTTTTTTTTAAAGCATTCTGGCAGATCTGGGAAAGTTCAAGTATGTCCCCAGAAATAAACTTTACCTGCTGTCTGAGGACTAGCCCAGCCATTTGCAAAAGAGGATCATCATAAAAATATGATGGCTCTGTCCTGAACAGCAAACATGCTATACATGTGTAATGATGGGAAAGGAATACTTTTAAGACTCAGTTCCTAGACTGTTCAGACAATTTAAGTGTGCAGTTTTGTTTACCAACTGATCATACTGGAAGAACTGAAAATATCCCTGGGCAAATTGTTATTAGAAGTGTAAGCCAGAAGGCAAAGTTATTGATTAAATGAAGGCTGGTTCCTAGCTTCCCAGATGGGGGTTTGTTTTGTCATGTACCCAAAGGCAACAAGGAAAGTCATTCTGTGAAATGTGGCCTTAGAACTGTTCTTCTCCCCCAACTAGGGAGAAGGAAAATTACCTCAGGTTGAGAACCTGAATTTTAGACATTAAAGAGAAATGGATTGTTAAAAGCAGAGTTATAAAATGGCACATATCTCTTCTTTGGGGAATTATACCCCAAGGAAATAATTTTTTAAAAAGTTATTTTATAAAAATTGTATAGTGTTGGTTATAAAATTGGAAACAGCTTCAATAGCCAACACTAGGGGAATGATTCAATAGACTATGGAAACTAATATACCAGTAGTTTGCATTTAGATAGCACTTTATAGGGCACTTTCTTCAGTCTAGTGACACAGGAAATGTATTGTTACCCCATTTTACAGATGACCAAACAGGCTTATCGATGTTGAGTGAGTTGCCTTTGGTCATCCTGCTAGTTAATGTTAGATCTGGGACTTCAAGATCTTTTGGTTTTAAATTCAGTGTTCAGTCCCCTATATGATAATTATGTATTGTATATTGAAACATTCAAAAGGTGTGTATGAAATCATGTTAAGTTAAAATACATGATACAATGATTCAAAAATGTACATAGGTTTACAAAGAAAATAGGGAGGGAAGATGACAGCATGTTCATTCTCTTCTGTAATGTTGCTTATGTTCCTAATTAAAAAAAAAAATTACAAAAGTTTTAGTTAAGTCTACTTGCTCTTTGCCTTTTCCCTTGTCATATACACAAACATGAGAACTCTTATGACTGGCCAAAATCCAGAAATTAAAAACTGATAATAGGAAGACACCAAAGGCCCATTTCAATAACAGCAGCCAAAATAGCATCCTTGGTGGACAACCAGAGAGAAAGGGCTTGCTGGGAGGATAAATGTTAAAGGTAGAGAGGTAAACCCAAGGCCCAGCATTGTTTCACCATAGGTCCATAATAGAGCCAGAGATAAGATCCAAAAATTGTAAAGGTAATGGTTTCTAGATCCCTACTTGTCTTTTTCACAGGAGAAATTACCTGTTGTGTCTTCACCACTGGACTCATCCTAGAAAAGAACAGAAGCTAATGTTAAGTGAGGGAAGAGAAGAGGTATTTGTATTTATATACCCAATGGGACAAGAAGGAAAAAGACCTGCTGGGCATACCCATAGAAGCAAGGAGAAAACACATTTAATCAGCTTTCTCTTTGCTGTCTGGAAAAAAATTGGAACTAGAGAAAGCAGGCTTCATAGGAGAACATAGCATCACAGAACATGTAATAAGTAGAAAACAACCAGTTTCACTGACCAGAGTCCCATGAATTAGTCTTATTTGTTCCACTTACATCCAGATCATCCATGGCAGGGGGAGGTCCCTTTGCACTAGCTTTCTTTAAGAGCTGGAAAGAAGATGGAGGAAATCACAGGAAGAAAGGATATCTAGATGTCATTGATCAAAGACACCAAGCAAAACCCTATATGACAGCAAACCAAACAGAACTTATGTAGAGTAAATGACAGGAAAAGAGAAACTCAGGGACATAAAACTGGCATCTCACCTCTGCATAATGTTCCACCTGAGCTAGCTCCACCTCTTCATCCCCTTCCCAGTCTCTCCAATTATCAAAGTCCACAGATAGCCACACTGGCTACAAGAGGAAAGAAATACTGAAAGTCATTCAAAAAGCATTTATTAAGAGTTTACTATATGGTAGGCAACCTGTAAGGTCTTGGGGATACCAAAAAAATCCAAAATTGTACAAAGAATTTATATTCCATCATAAGAAATAAGAAAGTAAATACAATGAGGAATATTAGGGAAGGCCTTGTACAGGAGGAAGTGGCTCAAGCTGAGTTTTTGAAGATGCTAAGATTTTAATAGACAAAGGAGAGAAAGTTCTATACATGGGGAGCAGGAGCAGCCTGTACAACATAAAGTTGATAGCAGGGAGAATATCAATTATAAGAGCAACATTTGCCATTGCAGGTTAAAAAAAAGAATTGAGCATGGGAGAAAATTTGGAACTCAAAATTATTAAAAATGAAAAAAATTTACATATACTTGGAAAATATGATTAATAAAAACTTTTTTTTTTAAAGTGTTGAAACTGTCTTAAATATTTAATTGGGTCCAGGGGATTAAGGCTCAAACCACTGAAGTAGGTGGTTAGTGATTTAAATTTAAATTAAAAATAAAAAATAATTGAGTGCTCCTCTCTCAAATATGATATCTGATTTGCCATCATGGCAAATGTGTACTTAGGGAACTTGCACTCAAAACTGAGTCAAAGCAGCATCTTTGCTGACTATCCTTGCCATATTATGGCTAAGTAAAGTTTTTCATAACTGTCCGATGAATTACAAATCTCTCTTTTCATTCCAATCTGAATGTGAACCACCAGGCCAATTCAGTCCAGACAAAAGGCTGCAGAGAGGTCAAGAGTGAGAGGATTGAGAACCATTAGATTTATCAATAAATGACTGGTGACTGGAGAACCCTGATGAGGCCAAACTCAAATTACAAGACTAATTAAGAAGATGTGCTGAAAGAACATGAATTCAGAGAAGCATGGAAAGACATGAACTTATGGAAAAGTTATATACAATGATTACATGACTGTCAATAAAAAAAATAGTCACAAAAAAATCAAGATTATAAAGAACAAAGGTGGTCTCAAAGATTTATGAGCTTTCTGTGGTGTAGGGGAAGGAGAGTTTGAGGGGTCAAAGAGTACAGTGATGTGAAACATTGCATAGGATATCATATTTTTTCCTATACATTGATGAATTTTATTTATTTCTTGTCTTTTTCTTGTTTTTAATTCTTTGTTAGAAGGAATAGATCTCTGAGAGGGAGGAGTTAGGATAAATAGTTAGCACTTAATAGCTACTTGATGTGAAACATTGTATAGGATTTCATATTTTTTCCTATATATATTGATGAATTTTACTTATTGTCTTTTTCTTGTTTTTAATTCTTTGTTAGAAGGATCTCTGAGAGGGAGCAGTGGGAATAGTAGAAGGATTAGCACATAGTAGATGTTTAAATGTTTAATGATTGAAAAAAGCTTTAATCACTATGGCCTCTAGATAAAGGGCCTTATTTTAGCCTTTCAAGCCCTTCACAGTCTGTTTGAAATGTGCCTTTCCAGGCTTCCTCTTCTTCACACTGCATTCCAACCAAGTTACTCTTCTCAGACAGCCTCTTTCATACTGTCTCTCTAGGTATCCCACTTTACCACCTCCAAATGCTTTTCCTTTTTATTTCTCTCGAAATCTCTTCTTTCCTTCAATCCTCAGCTCAAATGGTTCCCTCCATCTAAAGCCCTTCCAGATCACCTCAACTGTCAGTGCATTCCTCCTTGCTGCATCCCTTTGCCTTTATTGTATCTTTCTTGTACTTGTTTATCTGGGCCTCGATCCTGGAAGGCCTGAGTTCAAGACCCGATTTTCACACGTGGGTTTCTTAATTAAAAGCTTCTGTAATGAACTTAAGGCCCACACCGGTCTCTGCACCAGACCCACTCACCTTTATGTCTTCTTTGGTGAGCCGAGGCCAAGCTACTTTCTCCTTCCATTTTCTCACGAAGCACGTGATTGAGCGGCTTGATCTTTTATCCTGAGAGTCCTAGGGGGCAAGCAGACTCACTCAGGTAGTTGGAGGGGGAGGGCTCCTCTTTGTTCTGAAAAGAAGACTTCACCACCCCCACCCCCGCTTCTGCCATTCACCATGCCCCCAGGCCCTTTACCTTGGAGTTCACCTTGGCATAAAACTCGATCTCATTGTACATCTCCACACCCTCAGCATTCCTGCAGCTTGGAAGAGAGAAAAGGGCAGGGAGAGGCAATGGAGAAGAAAGACTTTGTAGGAGACACCCTGCCCCAAAGTGGGAGGGGGGAGGTACCTGAAAACCACCCGGTGGTCCTCCAGAAGCACTTGGACATCAGTGCTGTCCTCTACACAGAACTCCATGAACACATACTTGGGGCGGTCGTACCACAGAGTCCGGGCGTGCTGTCTGAGAGGAGGAGGGCATGGGACCGGCATGAGGAGGGAGTGTGTGGGAGAGCTGAATCTCCCCGACCCGAAAGGAGAACAACTGGAAGAAGGAGGGGAGTGGGGACCCCAGAAGGCAGAGCTCTCTCTCAAGGGGACTCTCTGCGTCCCCCTCTCCCCCTCCAGCCTCCACGGTCCGATCTCGGGAGTCTTGGGCTCACTGAGACCAAAGCTTTTAGAGGTGCCGAGTCCTAGCGTTCTGGGCTAGGACACCAGAAACCTTGAATCTAAAGAGAACCCGGCCGAATGACCAAAGGACACTCACCGTGTCATGGCGCTGGTGACGGCGTGTTTCGGGTTGCTGAATACAGCTCCTGCCCCCTCTCCCCAGCTATCTTTAGAGCCAGGTGCCGCCCCCGACAGCTGATGCTCCTTATATGGCCCTGGGAAGGGCAGACGAGGGACTCCAGGGGCCAGACGCCTGTGGGGTAGGGGTTTCAGATGGGGGTGGAGGGAGGAGAGGTAATCCCTTTTGCTCTTTCTAAAGGCAGTCCTGTCACCACCAGAGGGGGAGGAAGGGGGGAAGGGAACAAAGGTAGACCGTAAGCACTAGGGTCTCTCTCCTGCCTCCTCCCATGCAGTACCATCCGAAAATCACCAAGTATCTTTTTTTTTTATTAAAGCTTTTTATTTTTCAAAACTTGCATGGACAATTAACATTAGCCCTTACAAAACCTTGTGTTCCAATTTTCCCTCCCTTCCCCCACGCCCTCCCCCAGATGCCAAGTATATTGGATAATATACAAACATCTATTTTCTAAAATAAAACTTTTATTGATATATTTTGTTTTAACATCGCTGACATTTCCCATGGTATCTTTTTTTTTCCCCAGAGAGCAATTCTTAGTGATTTTTTTATAGAAAGGGAAAAAAGTTCCATAATATTAACGTGTATCAAACAAGTTTAGTTATATGCATTGTCGTTAGATACACTCACAGCCCCCACTTCTGCAGAATGAGGCAGGGGTGGCTATCTGAAGTGGCCATAGGACAGTGTGAAGTAAATCGGCAGTGCTAAAGGAAGAGGAGGTGCTAAGAAAGCCCCCGAATAGCCGGCTCACTGCACAACTCAGTTGGAAGGTGGACCTTGGTTCTCGGGATCTGAAAGAACGCCCACTCTCGATGACGCCCCAAGCCTAGGCCCCGCCCACCACCCCGGCTCTTGCGCGCGGCGTTGCCATGGCAGCGAGGGGGTGCGGTTGACGGGACGCGCTTCCGGGAAGATGGCTGCGGCGGAGGGGATGTCCGCGACCGCGGTGGACGGAGCCGCGGCTTCGGAGCCCAAAGCGGAGGCCGAAGGGGAGGAGGCGGAGGCGACGCCGCCTCCGTGCGAGGCGATCCGGTGGGCGCCGGTGGGCGCGGTGGCCGAGGCGCAGGCGGCGCTGTGTGAGGAGGAGGAGGACGGCTCCGAGGGGTGCGCGGGCTCCGGCCCCTCCTCGCCCCCCGAGTCCCCGGGCCGGGCGCTGCGGCGGCTGCGGGCCGAACGGCGGCGGCTGGACTCGGCGCTGCTCGCGCTGTCCTCGCACTTCGCGCAGGTTCAGTTCCGCCTGCGACAGGTGGTGCGCGGACCCCCTACGGAACAGCAGCGCCTGCTGCGCGAGCTCGAGGACTTCGCTTTCCGCGGCTGCCCGCACGTGCTGGGCTGGGGCGCCCCCGGGAACCCGACCGCCGAGGAGGCAGACGGAGACCGGCCGCGCGAGGGCCCGCAGGGATTGCGGCCCAACGAGCCGGTGAGGCCCGCCCGCGGGCTTGGGTCTGGGGGCGGTTCTGGGCGGAGAGAGAGGGACCGGAGCACTGGGAGGGGGCCCCAGCCTAGAGAAAGGCCTGGCAGTGGGACAGTGTGGGAGCGGGCATTGAGACTGCTCAGGTCAAGCAGCAGAAGGACGCCTCCACCCCCAGCCCCCAGCTGATAGAGACCGGGGGGGGGGGGGGGGGGGGGGGCGGATAACCACTTCTGAAAGGGGCCAAAGGTAGAAGGGATCAGGATGGAGAGAGACCTTGGAGCCTGAAGGTGACCCTGGCAGAGAGGTTAGACTTAGCAGGGATAGATCTATATTCCGGTCCCTCTGCTGACCTTAGGAATCCCTTAGGCCCCAGCTTTACATCTGGAAGCAACCTTAGATGCCATCTGGTCCAAGCCCTCACTTTACAGATAAGGAAACTGAGGCTCAGGAAGGGGGAGAAAGGGACTTGCCCAAAGGGGTGTGAGCCCTCGTGCCCCTGACTCTAGTAGGGACCACTGTGCCCTTCTGTGCTTTAGGCAACTCCCTCCACTTGCCTACTGAGTCATAGGCAAGTGAGTTTGCTTTAGTGCCAGGACTCCCCACACCTGCAGTTCCCCAGGCTGGTGAAACCTGCAGGGAACATTGTCATCTCCAAAGGCCTTCCTGGGCCTCCCAGGCTGTGAGCGGCTCCATGGCTTATTGGGATAGTGTGCCCTCCCCCCCAGAAGTGTAGGTCCTTGTCCAGGCCAGTCCAACCTTGACTTGATGCAAGGACGGAATGGATAAATGCTTGGGAGTAGCATCCAAGGAATCGGGATGAAGCCTGTCTATGACTTCCTAGAAAGATCTGGAAGACATTTAATTTTAAATCCTGTCTTTCTGGTTTTAAGATTGTATGTAAAAGGACCTAATCACTAAAACTCAAATCTTGATTGATTTAGGCACTTTAATTTCCCCCTTGCCTCCCTTCCCCCCCCCCAATCACACACAGTCAATTGTAGGTTGAGCTCCCTTTGGTTAGTGATAAGCCTATTCATGGAATAATCTAACTATGTGTTCTTTACCACAGAAAACTTCCTTTCAGGGATGGCCCAAGGTATACACAGCTTGATATGCTGAGCGTTCTGTATCCCTAGACTTTGTTTTAGTTTGCTAAAGTCACATACACACTCCCACATGTGGCTTTTTTCCCACCTGAAAGTGAAGTCCTGGAAGCTTCTTATCAGCAAAGAATGTTGACCCACTTCTTTTAAATCTGCCAAACTGGATCTCCTGTTTGCTCTCCCACCCACCTCTCCCCCTCTTCATAGCCTCTGGGGGGGAAATGAAAAAAAACTTGAGAGGGAGCCATTCCCTCCCCTCACCCAAGCTTGTTGGGCCCTGATTGACACAGATTCTAAGAAAACCTCCTTTTCTGAACACAAGGGCAATAAATTGATCAGACCTTGTTTCAGGAGCATCAGCATCAAATGGCCCATCTGCATCTGATACAATTTTTGTACTTATTTGTATCTGCTTTAAGAAATGAGTAGATTTAAAAAAAATTTTCAAAACTCGCTGCCATTACCATTCACTTTCTCAAAGCCTTTTTCAAGTGACTGAACTTGTCTACAGGGAAGCTTTAAAATGCAGTGGAAAGATCAGTGGATAGAAGCACTTAGGTGCCTTCATCTCTCTGGGCCTGAGTTTCCTCATAAGTAAAATGGGCCAGATGCCCCTGAACTTCCTTTCCAGTTTTAAATGTCATTATGATACCCTGTGGTAGAAGATGTAATTGACTGCTTTACTACATATTATTTAGAATGCTTTTTATCCTGGTTTCCTACATTTTCATACTAGGAGGAGGGGGACAGGGGCAGGAAGGAGATGGGAAGAGGCAGGACAGAACAGGCAGTATGGACATTGTTTACTACCCACATTTTTTAGTGTTTGTTATAACTTATCCTGTGGTTAACTTGTTATGTTTGCCTCCATTCCAGTAAATACCATATTGTTTTTGCCCTGTAGGTTTTCTGCAAATACTCTCATGCACACTTGTTTTCTTTTATCTGCAGTTAGGACACTTTAAAAAAGAACTTTCCCCTTCTCCTCTGTGGCTGGTTAGACAACTTTTCATGGACAGAGTTCAAGACTAACAGGAATCTGTGGTCAGATTCATAGTTGACACAGTTGTGACTTCACTAAGCTATAGTCACTATTTCTAGAGAAGATATTGTGGGATTTTTATTTAGAGCAAACCAAAAACAATAAAGTGTTTATAAGATGTCATGACATTAATGTTTTTGCCTTTGTTCTTTCTCATGCCTTGCAACTTCAGGGATTGGTAAGTGCCATTTTAAGGCTATATTCTATATCCTTGTGGATAAACTAAAAATAAAGGCTTAGAATTCCCTGTGATTTTCATCTTTTTTTTGTAAAGTATGGTTTTCTGATAGCTTTATGCTCTCTATAACAAATTAGAAAAGTCTTAATTGTAGATTTAAAAAACAATTTTATTAAAAAAAAAAAAAACCAGAAAGGAAAACAAAACAAAACAGAATATTGTCTTGTACACAGCAGAATATCAGGTAGGAATATATACAATGTGTTACCAGTTCAAGAAAGTATATATAATAGTACAAGTTATATTCTTGAGTGTCCATCTTTTCTCTACTTTCTTCTAAGTTTTTCTTTTGTTCTTACTATGAACTTTTTTTTACTTTATTCTTTTTTCCCCTTTCCCCACTCCCCCTCCCTCAAAAAGGTAATAGTTCAGTAAGAGTATATTTATGTACATACACACACCCCCTTCTCTTTCCTATTCCTGCTAACCTTTTGCTTTAATTTGCCTTGGTATTACTTAGCCTTCTCCCACCTGTGAATCCCTTCCTTGTCTTCTCCCACCCTTTGCTTCCTTCTCCATTCATCCCTCTCCTTTATTTTCTTATAGATTTTGGAGGCTATACCCTTCATAATATACATATAGTATTGCCTATTTAACCCATTCCCAATGTGAGTAGGTTTTCAGAACTTTGAGCCCTCTGCCTCTTCTAATGCCTGTCTATTCTTCCTCTGAACCTCTTTTTTTTTCCCCTGAAGCAGTTGGAGTTAAGTGACTTGTCCAGGGTCACACAGCCAGAAAGTGTTCAGTGTCTGAGACCAGATTTGAACTCAGATCCTCCTGACTTCAGGAGTGGTGCTCTATCCACTGTGCCACTTTGCTGCCTCTGAACCTCATTTTTAAAAAAAACATAATTAAATTTTACTTTTGCCCCAAGCTTTCTTTTGAGCTACCCTATTGCAGATGTCAGTCTTAAACATGTGGTATACATTTCCATGTAAAAAAATAGATTTGTCCATGTTAAGTTCCTTGAAATTGATCTTTGATATTGGTTTTTATATGTTATAATTTCTATTGAGTTTGGGTTTAGTTGAAAGAAAGTCCTGAAAATCTGCAAGTTTGTTGAATTTTTTTTTTTGTTAAATATTATAAATAATTTTGCTGGATCTGATATATTTGCTGTAGCCCAATTCTTTGCCAGTATATGTGATTCTAGGACCTGCAGTCTTTTATTATGGCTGCTAAGTCTGTATAATTTTAATTGTTGTAGCTCCAGCATACTTGCATACTTAGAGTTGTTTTTCCTTATATATTGCAAGATTTTCTCTTTGATCTGGGGATTTTGAAGTTTGGCAGTAATATTCTTATATGTTTTCCCTAAAGCATCTCTTTGAGGTGATGATCAATGGATTTTTTCTATTTCTATTTTCCCCACATGTTCTTTAACTCTAAGACAATTTTCTTGGATTATCTCTTGCATTATTGTGTCAAAGTTCTTTTTTTGTGACAGTTTTTAGGTAGTTCTTCTTGATCTATTCTCTATAAATGTTGTTTTTCTTATGTTTCACTTTCAATTTTTTCATTCTTTATATTCTGTTTTGTTACTTCTTGGTGTTATAGCTTCACTAGCTTGCACTTGCCCAGTTTTAATTTTCAAAGAGTGAAATTCTTTTAAGATTTAATTATGGATTTAAAAAATAATTCTATGCATAAACTGGAAGCTGAAAAATGGGTGTGGGAAGTGCCAAGGAAAGGCATTTGAAGCCTAGAGATTATTAACTAGCAGTTTACTCTGTGCTGACTTAATTCTCATTTATTATTATTTGGCTCTATAACTCCCATCAGTGCACTGAATGCCAGAGAATGGAAGAAGAGATCATTGTTCATTTCTTACCTTGATATGATGGTCAATAAACATTTATTTTAGGCACTTACTATATGCCATGTGCTAGAGTAAAAGGTAATCCTTAATCTGAAAATGGTTACTGTCTAATGGAGTAGACAATATGTAAAGAGCTATGCACAAACTAACTATAGATGGATGGATAGATATTCTATAAACTGGAGAAAATCTTGAAAGGAAGGCTTCTAGCAAAAAGGGAGTTTTTCCAAGCCACTGGGTTTGGAAGAATGGAAGAGACAGTGACATAATCTCTCTGTCCTTAGAGAATTTAAACATTTCATTCTTAACCTAGGGTGAGCTGTTAGTACCCTAACTATGCATTGCTACACTTGACAGTGAATGGATAAGAATGACAGTGGTGTTACATCTTTTCCTTCTTCCCAAGTTGCTGGGAATTAGAATGGGAACATACCAGAAACTAAGCAAGGGGGATATTCCGTGATGTGAACCCAGACAAGATTTTTTGAAGGAGGGAGAAGAAAGAAATAATGGACCACCTCATTCTTATGCCAGTCATTCAGAGACTAACTAGATTATAATTTCATTTGAGATGAGATATCTAGGCTCTATAAATTCTCTTTATTTCCTCTTAGTTATCTAGAAATTTTCTTTTCAAAATGCTGAAACTTTAGCTAGATTGAATAAGGGGCAAAGCAGTGGTTCATTTTCTTCCCTAGACAACTAGGAGAAGAAAGAATATCTTCTATAAACTAAACGTGGTGGCAGCCATGGGGGGATAAGGAATCAAATTTGAATGATTTTCTATATTTGCCTAGTACTAGGTTGTTGGTTTTTTCTTTTTCCCAAGAATATCTTTTATAAACTAAACGTGGTGGCAGCCATGGGGGGATAAGGAATCAAATTTGAATGATTTTCTAAATTTGCCTAGTACTATGTTGTTGGTTTTTTCTTTTTCCCCAAGACTCCTAGAGAGGTGGGTATGAGCTTGAAAGTCCAAAAGTGGTAATGTCACCTGAAGAAAGTATGGGCTTTTCTGCTGGGGAGGTTGCTTGTGCCCGAGACCCAATAAGCTTTGTTGGCAGAGATATCAAACAATTGGTGCAGCCCTGACAGACCAGTTTGGATGAAGCAACTAGAATAAAAGGCTCCTGCCAGAGAGAGAAGAATGCACAGTGTCCCCTGCACTAGTCCTTTTCATGTTCAACATATGAATTCTATTTCCTTATTTTATAGAGTGAACAGGAAAAACAGGAGCTTGTAGAAGCCCAGAGAGAGAAGCAGCGAGAACTCATTGTTCAGCTCAAGACTCAATTAGATGACCTGGAAACCTTTGCCTACCAGGAGGGCAACTATGACTCTCTACCACAATCCATGGTCTTGGAAAGACAGCGGGTAAGCAGATCCTGGAGGTTCTTCTGGTGGTCTGTGTTGGACATGTGCAGCCACTTCCCTTCCACCCCCACCCCAGGCTGTTAGGACTTGACCTTTGCTGGAGTTCTTTTAGCTGGCTTTTCCTAGTTCTCTTTTTGGGTTATCTCCTCCGACTAATCAAATTTTTAGGAATTAGAAATAGTTTTTATTATAGCATGATAGACATAGATTTACTACTATGTCTTTGTTATATTCTTTATATACATACACATGTCTATAGAACTGTAGTTCAAATTATGTATGAGTATGTACCTATCTTCCTTTATCTTTAACTTTATCTTCTTACCTATGTCTTTAAGGTAATCTTATTTAAAATTATTTTGCATGATTATATGCACTTATATTTGCATAATTGGAAACAATAATTTTCCCTTTTCTTCCTACTCCAAAAAAGTTATATGACAGAGTTCTAGAAATGTAGTATAAATTTCCAGCACGTTCTCTTCAGTGGCCTGCTTATTTTTCTCTAAAATTTGCCACACAGTCCTCACTATTAACTGATTTTTTTTTTCCCTCTAGTCACCTGGAACCCTTGGTGACCAGAAATTTGAAGAAATCAGAATAAGCTTATGCTGGGACATATGGGATATCCTGTCTCATATCATTACCTGGTTTTACAAAAATATGTTACCAAAAAACACAAAGAGGCAGAATTTAGTGATTTTCCAAATGAGGGTGGAGAACATGTGACTATGGTGGTATTTATATCATTCTTGTGCAATCATAGTGATATTATGAAAGCTCATGAATAGCCTCTGTAGGCTGTGCCATGCTTATAGAGTGGCCTTATATGACAGAGAGACTACAAATGAGAAAGGAAGGTCTGGAGACTTTGTTAATCAGCTGGTCTGGTATGTCTCCCCCTTGTGGAGCTCCATTTCTTTTTATTTTTTTTTATTTTTTTATTTTTAAATTTTTTATTAAAGTTTTTTTTTTTTAATTAATTTTATAATTATAACTTTTTTGACAGTACATATGCATAGGTAATTTTTTACAACGTTATTCCTTGTATTCCCTTCGGGAATTTTCCCCTCCTTCCCTCCACCCCCTCCCCTAGATGGCAGTTCCTATACATATTAAATATGTTATAGTATATCCTAGATACAATATATGTGTGCAGAACCGAATTTTTTTGTTGTTGTTGTTGTTGTTGTTTCAAAGGAAGAATTGGATTCAGAAGGTAAAAATAACCTGGGAAGAAAAACAAAAAATGCAAACACCTTCTCTGGGTGTAGCTGATTCTGTTCATTATTGATCAATTGGATCTGAGTTAGATCTTCTCTATGTTGAAGATATCCACATCCATCAGAATACATCCTCATACAGTATTGTTGTTGAAGTGTATAATGATCGTGGAGCTCCATTTCAAGCTGTGAGTGAGGGGACATCATTACTTTTGGTCTCATGCAGGTGATCATAGACGAACTAATCAAGAAGTTGGACATGAACCTGAATGAAGACATAAGTTCACTGTCTCCTGAAGAGCTCCGGCAACGTGTGGATGCAGCTGTGGCTCAGATAGTCAACCCTGCCCGAGTGAAGGAGCAGTTGGTAGAACAGCTGAAAACCCAGATCCGAGACCTGGAAATGTTCATTAATTTCATCCAAGGTCAGTGGCTTGAGACAGAAGGTGAAGGTATCTCAGAATCACAATTCCACATCCACATGAGCATGGAGCACCATCATGCAGTACTGGCCCATTATCACTTAATGAATGATCACAATCAATAAAAACTATCCAGCCCTGTTCTTCAGAAAGGCTAGTAAGTCAGTGTCTTCTTCTTGTGACTTTGTATTACAGATGAAGTGGGAAGCCCCCTGCAGACAGGAGGTGAACACTGTGAGTGCAGAACGTCAGGGAAGCCCGGAAATGGCCCCTCTAGGGTGGGTACTCGGCTGCCTCCTGGCAATAAAAAAGGTGAGTGTGACCTCATCCTTGGAAGCTCTGGGGGGAAGGGGAGGGTGTCTCCACTGTGGAAAAAGGTGCCTCCCACTGACAGGTGGTTGTTTCTTTCCTCAGTGAATGCCGAAGAGGCAAGGAAGATCCGAGAGACGGGGCTGCACTTGATGCGGCGAGCACTGGCCGTGCTCCAGATCTTTGCAGTGAGTCAGTTTGGCTGCACCGCCGGCCAGATCCCCCGGACCCTATGGCAGAGGGACCAGGCTGATAGGGACTACTCTCCTCTGCTGAAAAGGCTGGAGGCCTCAGTGGACAGGGTGAGACAGTTAGCTCTGCGCAACCAAATGAGCGATCATGTCATCAGCAGTAGCAGTCTTCAGGACATCCCCCTTGGGGGTAAAGATGAGTTAACGGTGGCAGTGCGAAAGGAGCTGACCATCGCCATGCGAGATTTGCTGGCCCACGGATTGTATGCCCCCTCGCCTGGGATGAGTCTTGTGATGGCGCCCATTGCTTGCTTGCTCCCATCCCTCTCCTCCGCTCCTCAGACCATGCACCCTTGGGAGCTCTTTGTGAAATACTACAACACCAAGAATGGCCGAGCTTTTGTGGAATCCCCAGCTCGAAAGCTGTCCCAGTCCTTTGGGCTGCCTGTAACAGGGGGTACTGTGGTGACGCCCAAAGCAAGCTTGCTGACAGCCATTCATGTGGTGCTGACCGAACATGACCCTTTTAAGCGCAGTGCAGATTCAGAATTGAAGGCTTTGGTGTGCATGGCCCTGAACGAGCAGCGTTTGGTGTCATGGATCAACCTGATCTGCAAATCCGGAGCGCTCATTGAGCCGCACTACCAGCCGTGGAGTTATATGGCGCACACAGGTTTTGAAAGTGCCCTCAATCTGCTCAGCCGCTTGAGCAGTCTCAAATTCAGCCTCCCAGTGGACCTGGCTGTCCGGCAGCTCAAGAACATCAAAGATGCCTTTTGACGAGCAGGCCCTTGCCCCCCCCCAGTGCCTCTCTCTAGGGATGAGTTACCACTTTACTGCATGAGGCTGAGGGAGTTGGAGGAAAAAGCAGCTGGCTGACAGGTTCTCCCTAGGCTTTACATAGGTGGCTAGTCCCAGTGCCTCTAAAATCTGTCACCCACTTAGCACCTTAGAAATTCACATTTGAAAGCCCCTCGTTGGAAATGCCCTACCCTCATACATGACCACCTGCCTGTGTTTGACTGGGTGCACACGTGGGCGTGCACTTCCAAGGCAATTTTGCCTTCCCAGCTGCTCTATTGACCCACAGATATCATCAGAAACTTAGCAAACCCAGAAGTACATTCATTGTGTGGCGATGACAATAAGGGTTGGCAAAGATGTATTCCTGCTTATGAGGGGAGAAATTAAGCCCAACATTTTGCTGCTCAAATGAGAGACTATTTTTTATTTTGGACTTGACTAACTTCCAATAAGATGAACACTACCATATACACAGTTGAACAGAAAAAAGATAACTGTATCTGAAACTGTAGATCTGTATACATATAGTTCACTTTTCCTTTTAATTTTTTTTCTCCTTACCCCTGCCCCCCTTTTTGGTGGTAAGCAGGGGATAATTGGGTAGACATAATAGAGGACTGCATTGAAAGTCAGGAAGACTTGAATTCAAATCCTCCCATTTACTTGCTGTGTGACTGAGCAAGTCACTTAACCTCTGTCTGCCTCAATTTTCTCTTCTGTAAAAATAGGGATAACAGCACTTACCTTTCTGGATTGTTATAAGAGTCAAATGAAATATTTGTGAAGCTCTTTGCCAAACTAAAACACCTTAGAAATGCTAGATATATTATCATGTGTTTTTTTTTTTTGTTTTTGTTTTTTCTTAAAGCAGGTTTGAATGGCTTTGGCCAGGCCCCCTTGTGATCATTATTTCTCCTTTGTACCCAAAGAGGGATGCCAGAAGTTTCTGTATCTTTTCTCTGTTCTAAGCCTATGAATGCAATAAGAAAAATTATACTTTCAGACAAATTCAGGCAGGGCTGTCAGGGAGTTAACCATGTTTTATATTTATTTGTTTTTATTTTAAATGAAGCTGCTTGGAAGCATCTTTTTTTTGTAGAAATCAGAGCCTAAATCCAAGAGGGCAAAAATGTTTTGCCAGTTTGTGCCATGATAGATATTCTCTTGCCTTTTGTGTTTTCTCCTATCTGCCATCCTTTTTTAGCAAGACTCTTGGATCCCTAGGAATTTGAACCTGATTTCTCAAAGGTACATCTGTTTTTGAACTATTCTGTCAGGGACTCCCATGCCAAGGCAGACTTATATGTATAAAAATACATGTGCATAACCAGTATCAATTTTTCCTTAATTCAGAAGCAGAATTACTTAGAGAAATAAAGACCGACCTAGTTTTCTTCTCCCTTCAGGGAAGGCTTTAAATCTTAGATATGTTGACAACTAGCCTCTCCCATTGTGGGTGTTGATGCTTGTCCATGATTGTTCCCAAGAGTGAAGTGGGAAGAACTTAATAGTTAATTCTAGAACAGCCCTATTTAAGATTTATTATCACTTTTTTCTTTTTATTCCACTTTTTTTTTTTTTTTTTTTTTTCAATAAAGTTGTGGTGAATACCAGTACATAACTGTCCAAAGTTGTGAATGTTCAATTTTCTGGACAAGCCTCTGAAATTTAAAAACTCTTGAAAAAGCTTTGTCTTCAGTTACATGTACAGTTGTGGAATGAAATTGTATCTGCTGGGCTTTATGGTGCGTTTTAACTTAATTTTATTTTTTCAGGAAATGTTATTTAAAATTGTGTTGATTTTGTTCCTAATTTATCTACCATGTGTGACAGAATAAATGTAAATGTTGTGGATGTTAATCTCTCCTTGTTGCTAACAAAGCCAAAGTATTTTGTGTAAATTTTCATAATCTTTAAAGTGTTTTCCTAAAAGCTGGGGTTTGCATCTCAGATTCAAAGAATGTCTTCTAGATCTTCTGATTTTTTAACTGAAAAGAATTAGGCATTCTAGTATCTCTAGCAAGCTGCTCCATTCTTTATCATAAACTCTGCCTTTTGTAGATGGGGCTATCCCAAAGAATAAGGCCAGGCTGTACACTGGAGTTATGCTGGTTAAAAACAAATTGCCTTATGGCTCCCCAACAAAGACCCAAAGAATAAGCTCTTGCAAAGGGTTCCTACTCTGGCTGCTCATACTAGTTTTCTGCCAACATCACCAAAAAAAAAGGATACCACAGCATTTCACAGATACTATATGACCTATTCCAGAAGTAAACTATAGAGGATATAAATACCTATTCATTCAACAAACATATTAAGCATTTGCCAGTACAGTGTACTATCCTAGACGACATGCACAGATAAAGCTAGATGCAGGCCCCTGCCTTGTCTTTGTCTATATATTAAATGGTAATATAACTCCTATAGACATCTCAAATTAAATAAAATTCTTTTTTTTTGGGGGGGGAGAGAATCTTGGGTTATTTTTTTAATTATAGCTTTTTATTTACAAAATATATACATGGGTAATTTTTCAGCACTGACCCTTGCAAAATCTTCTGTTCCAACTTTTCCCCTCCCCTAGATGGCAGGTAGTCCAATACATGCTGAATATGTTAAAATATATGTTAAATCCAGTATGTATACATATTTATACAGTTATCTTGTTGCACAAGAAAAATCTAGATCAAGAAGGAAGAAAAAGAAAAACCTGAGAAGGAAAACAAATGCAAGCAAACAATAACAAAGTGGAAATGCTATGTTGTCCACACTCATTTCCCATAGTTCTCACTCTGGGTGTAGCTGACTCTTCATTACTAAACAATTGGAACTGGTTTGGATCCTCTCATTGTTGAAAAGAGCCACGTTCATCAGAACTAATCATTGTATAGTTTTGTTGCCATGTATAATGATGTCCTGGTTCTGCTCAATTCACTCAGCATCAGTTCATGTAAGTCTCTCCAGCCCTCTCTGTAATTATTCTGCTGGTCGTTTCTTACAGAGCAATAATATTCCATAACATTCATATACAGCCATTCTCCAATTGATGGGCATCCACTCAGTTTCCAATTTCTAGTCACTACAAAAAGGGCTGCCACAAACACAAAATTCATTTTTCTTTCCCTCTAGATCTACATTTCTGAAATTCTCTATTACTGCCAAGGACACCATCATTCTTCCAGGCATCCAAGTTCACAACTTTGATGGTATCCTAGACTCCACATTCTCACTTTAACCTGCAGGCTGTTGGCAAAGCTTGCCACTTGTAAATTCTATTTCTCTCTACTATGCCCCTTTCTTTCCAGAACCCCTATGACTTTTACCCAAGTTAAGGTCTTCAATTGCTCTTATCTAGAGTATCAGAGGTTCACTTCCAGCTTCTCCATTCCTCTCCATTCCATCTCCCTCCCGCACATTTGTGATTGTCACCTATCCAATCAATCACCATGAATCCTTGTCACTTCTCAAATCAAATATAAAGTGTTTAAAGCTCTTCACCATCTGCCTTTTGTTACACATTATTCTTTTCTGCTCAGTACAGTGAGACCAAACTGCCTTTACCATCCTCAATTTCTTGTCTCATCTCTTTGCACTCTTCCATATAAGTAATAGACCCTTACCTTCTCACTACCTCTTAGAATCTCGAGTTTAGCTTAAGACTTGGCCCAAGTGCCACTTTCTCCATGAAAACTTTTCTGACCTCTGAGGAAATGATGCCTTCCTTCCCAGGATTGCTCCATTTTCATTTTGTACACATATTTCATTACTTAGCTATGTATGGATTATTAGAATCTAAACCCCTTAGGGATGGGGACTTTTGTATCTTCAGTGCTTAGCATAGTGCCTAGCTTATAGTAAATATTTACTTGTTGATTAACTAATTGCAGGAGGCTAGCAAAGGTTTGCCAAATGTTAACAATCTACTTTCTAGGGGAAAAAAAAGTATGCATAACAAGTTTTAAACATCTCTATCTTAAATCCAAGCAACAGAAAAAGAAAGCATACCCTGATTTGTAACATTTGTCTGTTTCTGGGGTGCAAAAGCTTACAGTGAAAATGTAGTAACTAGCCACAGCAATTCAGCACACCATTAAAGCCAGCTGCCCTCTAACAGATCAAGCAAAATAACTTTGAGTAATCTCTAACACCTGAATTCCAATCCTGGATCTGCCTAGACACTATGTGATTGAGCAAATCATTTAACCTCTTTTGGTCCCTGTTTCATCTCCAAAATTAAAGGGGTTGAAGTACCATCCAGCTTTAATGCTCTGTGCTTTAAATTCATGTAGACTTTGAGCAGACATAAAAGAAAAATATATTGGTATATACTGAAGACTGTAGAGCAGAAGCTCAGCACTGGGTGGGGTGGAGTCCTGTGGATTTTTAAAAATAATTAAATCATGATTTCATTAAAATTGATTTCCTTTGTAATTCTAAGTAATCCTATTCACTTTTAAGTTAAATGTTTTTAAACATTCTGAGAACCCTGTGGACGGGAGAGTATTGTCAATTGTAGTGATAGCTAGTATTTATAAAGAGGCTTAAGGTTTGCAAAAAGTTCATTTTATCTGCAAAACAATCCCATTTCACAGATGAGAAAACTGCTCGGGTTACGAGACTTGCTTGCCCCGTCAAGACAGTAAAGATCTGAGGCAGGACTTGAACGCAGGGTTTCATAATTCCAAGTCTATGTGCAGAGCCACATAAAAGACTTACATAATGGTTAGCCCTGGACTGTGCAGTGAATATTAGTAAGATTCCCTTTCGTGAATTCAGATCCGGCCTCAGACACTTCCTAGCTGTGGGACCCTGGGCAAGTCACCTAACCCCGCTTGCCTCAGTGTCCTCGGCTGCGAAATGAGCCGGAGAAGGAGATGGCAACTCTCAGAGCATTGAGAGAGGTAGTTCCGGCACAAATCAGACAATAACAATGGCTCCCACGCCATGCTGCGCGCTGGGGACACAGAAAGGGGACGGTCCCTCCTCCCAGGATCTGGCCGGGGAACAACGTGCAGGCCGGAGGACAGACAGGGAAAGCTTCCCACAGGTGAGGAGGCAGAGCATCCCGGCGTAAAGGCGCTGGCAGCGGAGCGAGGGAGGCGCGGGGGCGCCCGGAACTGCAGGGGGGCGGAGCCGCCCCTCGGAAAGACCGAGCGCCCTCACACTGGGGGCGATCTCCAGCTACCGGTATTTAGGAAAATGGGAGGGGGAGGGAAGGTGAAACTGACAGAGGAGCGGAGCCTCGTCCTCGGGCTGGGCCGGACTGCACTCCGGCGTGGGGCCCTCCTTGTTCGAGGGCAGGGATCTTTGCCTTGCCTGCATTCCCGGCGTTTATCATAGACCTCGCACTCAGGCAATAAACCTGAGCTGAAGAGAGGAGCTCCTTCCCAGTGCCGATTAAAGCACAGCGGAGGCTGGGAGGGAGGGCGTCCCTCAAAGCTGCTCCCCCGGCAGATCCCACCCCTCCACCCCAGTCTGTTCTACGGGGAGAGTCTCCCATCACACCCCACTCGGAACTCTTCCCTGACTCCGAATCCCGGAAACAGGGAAGCAGCCTTTTGTCCCTAGTCTGAGCCCTGGGCTGCTAATAAAGTTCGGTTTCACGGAACGATTTACCGGCCCAGGCACCCTCTCAAAAAGCTTCTTCCGCCCTTAGTCAGGCTTCAGCAGAGCTTGACTGGAATGCCTACTTTCGGGGGCGGGGCCGAAGGCGGCAGTGACGTCATCCAGCCCGGTGTGAAAGGTCAGCGGAAGCGTGCGGTCTTCCTTTTGGCTCTTGGAGAGGCCTGGTTCGTGTCGGTGAGTCTCGGGCTCCGAACCGCGGTAGGATCCGCTGCCATCCGCGCCCTACGGGGCACGGGGTCCCTCGAGGTCTTCTCAGCTAAGACCTGGGGGCCTGCGGGATGGGCGGGATGTGGTTCCGCGGGGAGGCTCAGGGAGCCGGGGCTGGATTTGGGCTCAGCGGTGTCGGAGGCCGTCCCTGCGCTTACGGGTCTCTTTCCTGCCGCGTTCTTTTCCCCAGAAATGGGCAAGTTTATGAAACCCGGGAAGGTGGTGCTGGTCCTGGCCGGGCGGTACTCCGGGCGCAAAGCCGTCATCGTGAAGGTACGGGAAGGTCGGGGCGGGCTGAGAGTGACGGCCGCTTCTCGAGTCAGCCATGCATGCATTAAGCGCTTGCTGTGTACCCTGCGCGGTGCTAAGCTCTAGCGAAACAGGCAGAGGCAAAAGCAGCCCCTGCTCCCAAGAATGCCCGTATCCTAATGGGGGAGGTCAGCGTGCAGAAGTCGAGCACCGCCGAGCTGGGGACTGGATGAGTCGGAGATAATTCTCTGAGGAAAAGGCGAGCATTAAGGGAGCACGTGTAGGAAGCTGGCTGGCAGGGGCCGAGGGAGAGAAGCATGGTGGGACAGCCAGAGTGTTAGGGTACGGACCGTTTTGTGTGCGGAAGAGAAAGCCCAGTGGGACTGAATGCAGGTGAAGTGGGGCGGGGAGGAGGACTGGAGAGGCCAGGTGCTGGTTACCGAGGTGGCCTGTACATCCTTAACAGGCCTGAACTTTCCTGTGGGACACAGAAAAAAGAACTGGGATCTGGGTGAAGTGGATCTGGAGTCACTGACTTTTCAGCCAAAATCTCTGTCTAAAGGGACATTTAAGCATTCTTGTTGGGGTTTGGGTTCATTTTAGCAGCCGTGAAGTTTTGAGACGCCAGCTTTCTAGGGAGCTTGCTCCCTGGGCTAAGACCAGAACCTTTGTGGAGCAAGTTCCTTGACAGCTTGCCAACCTGCTGGCATTTTAATTGTTTTTTTCAGAACATTGATGACGGGACCTCGGACAGGCCCTACAGCCATGCCTTGGTGGCAGGAATCGATCGCTATCCTCGCAAAGTGACTGCAGCGATGGGCAAAAAGAAGATTGCCAAGAGATCTAAAATCAAGTCTTTCGTGAAAGTTTATAACTACAACCATCTCATGCCCACTAGGTAAGGCTCTATGAAAGGAGAGGGTACAGTTGGGAAGAAAAAGTGGTTTGGATGAGATTTCAAAAGATTTTCAAAAAAGGCCGAGAAATAGGTTAACTTTCTTTTTTTTTTCCCTCAGTACTTTATATTTCTAAATATATTGAAAGACAGTTTTCTGTGAATCTTGTGTTCTCTCCCCTCCCCAAAACAATAAGCAATCTGATATAGGTTAAATATGTCTTATCCATAGTTAACTGTAAAAGAAGTGATTTTTCTGTATGCATTTTGTGTTTATGGGCTTTTCCACAATAAACACAATTGACATCTTCTTGTACCTTGGGCTTTGGTCTCCCATAAACGATTAATGGATTATAATTTATTAATTAAACATTTCATGTCCAAGCCTTTTTCTTTATGCCTTAAAAAAAAAATTGTTGAAGGGCAGCTAGGTGGTGCAGTGGATAGAGCACCAGCCCTGAAGTCCAGAGGACCTGAGTTCAAATCTGGCCTCAGACACTTAACCTAGACACTTTCCTAGCTCTGTGACCCCATTTGCCTCAGCAAAGAAAAAAAATATCCAAATGGGCATAGTCCTATGGCCTCTTTCTATCCCAAGACGAAGTTTGAAGTAACATAGGAAACTTGTAGCAAGGGAAAAAATCTTAGCTTAGTTTTCAATTATAACTATTCCTTGACCAATTCCAATGGAAAGATATTTCTCCAAGATCAAAATCATTATTCTTTCTAAATAAAACAAGAATTGGGAAAGGAAACGTTTATCAAGCTCCTGTGATGAATCAGGCTTTTTGTACTTTACAAACATTAAATCACTTTACAAATATCAAATCATTTAGTCCCTTGCACAAAGATCATCCAGCTAGCACAAGTACTGACTTCTGTCACAGTACTTTTATCGTCCCACCTAAGTACTTCAGGTGGATCTTAAACCAGTTTTCTGTGAATAGGGAAAAGTCAAAATTAGGTTTGCACCCTTAATCCAATTCTCAGCCCATAATTAAGTATATGTCCTGCCTTTTATTTGTTCCTTTACTCAGCTACCCACCACTTCCCATTTCCTGCCTAAACTTAATCCTCTTAGTCTAACTTGTGTAAGAACTGTTTAGAATCTGGTACTGGTACTTCAAATTTTGTTTTGGTGGTCTCACTAGATAGACTGTGCCTGAGTTCTGATGGTAGAGTTGCATTCTTGGCTTTAGAGCTAACAGGGGCTGGGTCTAGTTAGCTTCTCTACTAGCTTCTACTTTTCCTATCTCTAGATACTCTGTGGACATCCCATTGGACAAAACAGTTGTCAACAAGGATGTATTCCGTGACCCTGCACTAAAACGTAAGGCAAGGAGGGAGGCCAAGGTCAAGTTTGAGGAAAGGTGAGTTATAAGAAGTAATATGATACTGGGGGGGGGAGTATCCCTTTAATATGAAGGCTTTGTCCTTTTCCTTGTGGCTTATATTATCTCTTCATCAATGTCTTTTTTTCTCTAGGTATAAGACGGGCAAAAACAAGTGGTTCTTCCAGAAGCTACGGTTTTAGAGCTACCCTGTTGGTCAGTAAATAAAATGTTTATTAAAAATGGACATTTGTGTGTCTGATTCATAGAGTACATGGAACTCTTTACATTTGTTGGATAAAGTGAAGAGCAGGGAGAAATAGACTGCAGTAGGAGACAGAATGCTATTGTATTGATATGTGCATGTGCACACAATCATTTGTTGAACCTTTGTTTTATTCCAGATCTTGTGCTAAGCTCTGCACATTTACAGATGTGAAATAGCTTCTGATGAGGGAATGCTCTAGCAGATAAGGAATCTGGGAAAAGCTTCCTGTAGAACAGGAATTTGTAAATTGGGTCCATTAACTTGATTTTTTTTTTTTTTTAAATATTTTGATAATTGTATTTCAGTATACTCATTTTATGTATTTAAAAGGATTTTGTGAATAGTTCCATAGACTTTACCAAAGAAATCTATGACCCAGGGCAGCTAGGTGTCACAGTGGACAGAATACCAAAGTCAAGAGGACCCGAGTTCAAATGTGGTTTCAGGCACTAAACACTTACTAGCTGTGTGACCCTGGGCAAGTCACTTAACCCCATTTGCTTCAGCCAACAAAAAAAAAAATCTGACCCCAAAAAAGATTATGAACTTGCAATAAAGATAATTGAGTTTTGAAGGAAATAAAAGATTCCAAGAGGCAGGAGTGCATTCCATTCATCATAGAAAGCATTAAGGGGTATAATGTATAAGAATCCTGGAAAAAGAAAAAGGATAGAAACTGGCTCGATTAATGATATACATCTATTTTAGAACTTTTCCTGTTACCTTAGTACCCCTATTCTTTCATCTTATCCTCTACCTTTAAAAAATGCCTAACTGTTAAAACTGCAGAATCTTAAGTGACCCTCAGGAATTGTTTTAAGCCTTTTTTATGATAGTATTTAGATCTGAACACTGATTCCAAAACACTCCTGATGGAAAATGCTATTCACATCCAGAGGAAGAACTGATGATCTTGAGTGAAGATTAAAGCATGCTGTTTTTACTCTTTTCCTTTGTTCTTTCACAACGTGACTAGTATGAAATAGGTTTTACATGATTGTACATAACTTATACCAAATTGCTTGCTTTCTTAGCAGTTAGGGAAATAAATGGACCATAAAATCTTTTTTTTTTTTTTTTTTTCCCCTGATGCTGGGATTAAGTGACTTGCCCAGGGTCACACAGCTAGGAAGTGTTGTCTGAGACCAGATTTGAACTCTGGTCCTCCTGATTTCAGGGCTGGTGCTCTATCCACTGCGCCACCTAGCTGCCCCTACCATAAAATCTTATAAAGTGCTTTGCACTTTACATTTAAATGTTATTTAAAAACAAGTATTTGGATGTTGTAGAAGAATAGTTATAATCTCAGGTAATAAATTTTTTGCTAATTTATCCTTTAAGAATTGCAAATCATTTTTAAAAACAATTGGGATGCGTCCTAACTTGGTCAGCTCTAATAGAGAAAAAAAGTCTTATTCCATAGTAGTTAGAAACCTTTTTGTGAAGAGAATTAAATGCCAAATAGGAGTTTGCATTTGGTCCTGTAGGTGAGAGGGAGCCAGACAACAGATTTGGAATGACAAGATCAGGCTTACCTTTAGAAAAATAACTGGTGAGATGGGCAGACCCTTGAGTTAACCAAATAGCCTTTTTTTTTTTTTTTTTTAAGAATAGTCTAAATGGGTGATAGGGAGCCTAAATTAGGATGAATGCCTTATAAATGAAAATAGCATATTCCAGTTGAGTGAATGAGAAGTCAAGGTTGATAATTTGATTAGAACAATGATGTGACCCTTGAGAGTGAGAGAAGGCTTGGAACTGTTACTTGAAAGTAAAAGTGATTTGTTTCAGACATGGATAGGTGCTATGAGTTTGGAGATCGTGAAGTTTAGAGTTAGAAAGGTAGCTGTGCAAATTATTAACATGAAGATAATTGAATTTGTGAAATTTATGAGGTCAAGAAGAGGATCTAAGCATTGGGGTACACTCCAGTATGCCATGGAGTAGTTCAAAGAGAACCAAGCACTGTAATGAATACCCAGAGAGGAACGAACATCCAGAAGAAAGTGGTCAGCCAGATCAACAGCTTTAGAAAAGAAAAGGAAGATGAGATTTGATTAGCTATTAGATTTGGTCATTAAGAGATCATTAGCAAGGAAAATAACAAACATTCAAGATGATGTGGGGGGGAAAAATAGAGGCACTAATTGGAGTTGTATACTGATACAGTCATTCTGGAGAACAATTTGGAACTATGTCCAGAAAGTTATAAAACTACTTACTGCTGGTTCTGTATCCCAAAGAGATAAAAAGGGAAAGAGTCCACATGAACAAAAAAATAACGACTCTGGTGGCAAGGAATTGGAAATTAAGGGGATGCCAATCAATTGGGTAATGACTGAACGAGTTATATGTGATTGGGATAACTGTGCTATAAGAAATTGCTGTATCAAATTAATTATAAGGAAGAGGGAAAATTTGGAACTCAAAATTTTTTAGATGAAAATTAGAATTATCTTTCCATGTAATTAGAAAAAATAAGATACTATTTGGGAAAAAAAAAATGAGCAAGATGCTTTCAAAAAAACTGGAAGGACTTGATACATAGTGAAGTGAGCAGAACCAGAACATTTGTTTTCTTTTGCAAAATATTTAATGATTAGATATAATGACTATATATAATTCAAATTTCCTTCTCAAGAGGAAAGAATTTGACATTCAAAATTTTGAATTATTAACAATTTTTAACAAAGTTTTGCAATGGTGAAGTTAGAAACTATCTTTGCATGTATTTTGAAAAAATAAAAAGCTATTATAAAAACTTTTTTAACATGTCATTGAGCATTTATAACTTTGGAGAAAGCAGTTTCTGTTTAGTGATCAGGTGGTAAGAAGACAGATTGTTGGATTTGAATGAGTTTCCTTACCTGGGAGTTAGTTATTTAGACTAATGAAATAACAAATCCAGGTGAAAGATTTCATCCATCAGCATCATGTGAGTAGGAACAGAGGAGTTAATAATGTTGGTTTTGGCAAGGCATGAGTGATGGGACAAGGGCCACCAGAGGGGGGAGGGATAATGTAGATCTAAACTAGTTCACCAAGGAGAACATAGCTAGAGCAGGGGTGATCACCTTGCAAAAAAACCTAACTTATACAAAGAAAAATTCCTTTTAAAATAACTATTGATAGTATAAAATATTTGGGAATCTTTCTGCCAAGGAAAAATCAGGAACTAATATGAGCAAAACTACAAAACACTTTCCACACAAAGTCAGATCTAAGGAACTGGAAAAATATCAAGTGCTCTAGAATAGGTTGAGCGAATATAATAAACATGACAATACTACCTAAACCGATCTATTTATTTAGTACTATATCAATCAAACTCCCAAAATACTATTATACTGAACTAGAAAAAATATAACAAAATTCATCTGGAAGAACAAAAGGTCAAGAATTTCTAAGGATTTAATGAAGAGAAAATCAAATGAAGGCTGCCTAGCTGTACCTGATCTAAAACTATATTATAAAGGAGTGGTCACCAAAACCATTTGGTATTGGCTAAGAAATAGAGAAGTTGATCAGTGGAATAGGTTAGGTTCACAGGACAAAATAGTCAATAACTATAGCAATCTAGTGTTTGACAAACCCAAAGACTCCAGCTTTTGGGATAAGAATTCACTATTTGATAAAAACTGCTGGGAAAGTTGGAAACTGCGATGGCAGGAACTAGGCATAGAGTCAGCATCTAACACCATATGGCAAGATAAGGTCAAAATGGGTTCATGATCTAGGCATAAAGAATGAGATTATAAACACAGGACTTGTGGAGGAGGAAGGAATTTGTGACCAAAGAAGAACTAGAGATCATTATTGATCACAAAATAGAAATTTTGATTATATCAAGTTAAAAAGTTTTTATACAAACAAAAGTAATGCAGATGATTAGAAGGGAATGAGAAAACATTTTTTACATTCAAAAGTTGTGATAAAGACCTCATTTCTAAAATATATAGAGAATTGACTCAAATTTATAACAGTTCAAGCCATTCTCCAATTGATAAGTGGTCTAAGGATATGAACAGATAATTTTTAGATGAAGAAATTGAAACTTTTCATATGAAAAGTTCCAAATTGCTATTGATCAGAGAAATGCAAATTAAGACAACTCTGAGATACCACTGCACATTCAGATTGGCTAAGATGATAGGAAAAGGTAATGATGAATGTTGGAGGGGATGTGGGAAAACTGGGACACTGAAACATGGCTGGTGGAGTTATGAACAGATCCAACCATTCTGGAGAGCAATTTGGAACTATGCTCAAAAAGTTATCAAACTGTGTATATACCCTTTGATCCAGCAGTGCTACTACTGGGCTTATATCCCAAAGAAATACTAAAGAAGGGAAAGGGACCTGTATGTGCCAAAATGTTTGTGGCAGCCCTTTTTGTAGTGGCTAGAAACTGGAAAATGAATGGATGCCCATCAATTGGAGAATGGTTGGGTAAATTATGGTATATGAATGTTATGGAATATTATTGTTCTGTAAGAAATGACCAGCAGGATGATTTTAGAGAAGCCTGGAGGGACTTACATGAACTGATGCTGAGTGAAATGAGCAGAACCAGGAGATCATTATATAGTTCAACAACGATACTGTATGAGGATGTATTCTGATGAAAATGGATATCTTCAACAAAGAGAGGATCTAATTCAGTTCCAATTGATGAATGGAATCAGCTACACCCAGAGAAGGAACACTGGGAGATGAGTGTAAACTTTTTGTATTTTAGTTTTTCTTCTCAGGTTATTTTTGCCTTCTGAATCCAATTCTTCCTGTGCAACAAGAAATTCGGTTCTGTACACATATATTGTATCTAGGATATACTATTACACATTTAACATGTATGGGATGGGACTGCCTGCCTTCTAGGGGAGGAGGTGGAGGGAAGGAGGGAAAATTCTGAATAGATGTGAATGCAGGGGATAATGTTGTAAAAAATTACCCATGCATATGTACTGTCAAAAAAAAGTTATAATTATAAAATTAATTTTAACAATGTAAAAAAAAAAAAGAAAAGAAAAGAAACGACCAGCAGGATGATTTCAGAAAAGCTTGGAGAGACTTACATGAACTGATGCTAAGTGAAATGAGCAGAACCAGGAGCTCATTATACACGGCAACAAGACTATACACCAATCAATTCTGATAGAAGTGGCTCTCTTCAACATTGAGATGATTCAAACCAGTGCCACTTGTTCAATGATAAAGAGAGCCTTCTACACCAGAGAGAGAACCATGGAACAGCGTGGAGCACAATACAGCATTCTCACTCTGTTTTATTTGCTTGCATTTTGTTTTCTTTCCGTTATTTTTTTCTTCCTTATTGATCTAGATTTTTCTTGTGCAACAAAATAACTATAAAAATGTATACATATATTGGATCTAACATGTATTTCAACATATTTAACATATATTAGACTACCTGCCAGTTAGGGGAGTGGGTGGGGGAAAGGGGAAAATTTGGAAGAAAAGGTTATGCAAGGGTCAATGTTGGAAAACTTGCATGTGCTTTGTAAATTAAAAAATAAAAAATAAATAAGGAAACTAATTCATGCCTACTCACAAGGTTACAAAACAGAAAAAGGAAGCATTTAAGTTGCTGGTAAACAATAGGTTTGGGTTTTTTTTTTTTTTTTTTTTTTTTTTTTTTTTTTTTTTTGCGCAGGAGACCTCTAGATGTTCTTGAAAACTATTTTCAGGATAAGAAAAAGGGCTTGCATCGATATATCAGTAGGAGAACAATGTTTGGTAAAGAGAAGAAACCTGAGTTGTTTGACTGAAGGTTTAAAAGTTGGGGTGTTTTAGGGAATTTCATAGCCTCTTCAGTGGGCTACCTATATACCTGTAATTCAGTTTACATATATGCATTCTGGCTACTGCATATGACAACCAATTTCTTATTAACTTGAGATAATTTCTGCTTCCTGATTTTTTTGTGACCTAACACCACAGTTATTATTTTTCAGTCATGTCCAACTCTTCATGATCCCGTTTGGGGTTTTCTTGGCAAAGATACACATACTGTAGTGGTTTGCTATTTCCTTCTCCAGGTCACTTAACAAATAAAGAAACTGAGGTAAATAGGATGAAGTGATTTACCCAAGGTCACATAGTCAGTGTCTGAATCCAGATTTGAACTCAGGAAAATGTCTTCCTTGTGCTCTATCCACTTGGACGCTTAGCTGCCCCACCATATACACACACACACACACACAAAACAACAAAAATCAAAACATCCCACAGATTAAGACAGATCATTGTAAAATGAAGAATATTTAAAATGTCTCATGCTTTTTCATGAAATTCTTTCTATTCCCTTCTGGATCAATAAGACAGTAAAGCAGAGATAGATATTGGGAGCTAGTGGAGGGCAGCTAGGTGGCGCAGTGGATAGAACACCAAGCCCTGAACTTAGGAGGACCCGAGTTCAAATTTGATCTCAGACACTTAGCACTTCCTAGCTGTGTGACTCTGGCTGGGCAAGTCACTTAACCCCAGCCTCAGGGGAAAAAAAAAAAATAGAAAGGGAGCTAGTGGAGCTTGAGGTCAATTGCCTTGTTCTAACTTGACACTGGGGTTGCTCTCAGACCCTTATGAGTGATTAGCTTAAAACAAAAAAACACCTTCATTTTGGAAAAAATTTTTGCTGAAAGCTCGACCTGGCAATGCTTTTATCTGTAGAAGCTTCTTGCCACTCTCATCCCTTCTGAATTTTTTTGGGGAGAGGGAATTGGAGTTAAATGACTTATCCGGGGTCCCAGACTTTGGAAGTGTTAAATGTCTGAGGTCACATTTGAATTCAGGTTCTCCTGATTCCAGGGTCAGTATTCTATCTATTGTACCACATAGCTACTTCCTCCTTTTTAATTTCTTAACCTGTTTTCCTCTGATGATGACTTTGTATATATACATGTCATACACACACACACACATATAGGTAGTGTTTATGAACATGTAACTATATGCACATGTACATGTATATACATGTATATATAAAGTATTGTAGTCTTGCACATTTATATGCATATTTGTGTCTTATGTTATATTTATTTATATATTGTGTGTGTGTATTTTTAAATTCCAGACCCAGCCTCCTTTCATGATTTAGAACAAAACCTTTGAAGTACAACTTCTATTAACAGTCCTACTTTTGTATTTATTGGACTGAAGGGGGCAAGCAGGGGACAGAGTTTAAAAAGTAATAATGCTCAATATTCATCACTTTAATTTGTGGAAAGCATACCCAAGAAAGGAAATCTGGGTCTCAGTTTTTGTTCTCTTGATCAATTAAATCAGTCAATGGCATTTTTAATCTTCTTTATGTCCTCCATGGCTTCTTTGAATTGCTGTCACCCCCCACACACTCTCACATTTCTTAATTTCTGTCCTATGTTCCTTTATTAACTGCCATTTTCTAAATGAATTTTTTAAATAAAAGGAAAGGTTTTTTAAAAGATTATTATAGAGGGCATTATATCCTGCTAAAGGGAAAAGATTATTATAAATAATTTACATATAATATATATTTATATAGGGCTAATATATAAAATATATGACATTTAATATAAATTATAATATATAAATATATATTACTAAAAGGCTATTATATCAACATTAGCTATTTTTATTATTGTTTATACATAGTCCAGTAGTCAACATACCTCTGGGCTAAGTGCTTGAAACAGAAAAGTAAAAGATAGTCCCTGCTTTTAGAGTGCTCATATTCTAATAGAGGAGACAGCATGCAAACAACTGCATTAAAATTATACATATGCAAGATAAATTGGGAATAATCAATTGAGGGAAGCCACCAGATTTAAGAGGGTTCTTGTCTCCCTCATTAGAATGTAAATTTCAAACAGACTGCTTTTGCCATTCTTTATGTCCCCTGCACTTAGCACAGTACACAGTAAGCACTTAGTAAATGCTTGTTGACGGACTACTTAATAGTCACTGCTTGCTTCTTGTGGGATTGAATGGAAGCCTGAGATCAGATGAAGAGATTAACGTTCCCGTAGGTGAGGTTTCTCTGGAGGCGGGTCTCATCTGTGTATCTCAGAGTTGGAGATGAGGATTCAGTTCCAGCTTCCAGCTGGCTGGGGGTAGTGAAGGTAGGCACTTGTTACTGCTGGGCAGGGATGTATCTAGGCTCGCTCTGGGGATAGGGAAATCAGGGAGGCGTGGTCACTGAGGGGTGGGTATTTACAAGAAATGAAAGTGGAAGTACTTTAACTGGGGAGAGTTGGAGATCCTCCAGCTTGTGTATCTGAAGAGACCTGAGACCCGGGGGATCAATCCTCGATAGCTCACCCCTTTTTCCCTTCCCCTCCTCAAATCCTCACCTCCAGGTGGCACCCTGAGCCTTCGTGTTACCTACCCCTAAGGAGACAGGAGAAGAACCTCATGGATCAGACAGATAATAAGGTAAGTGGCCTTCAGAATGACAGCCTTCCCGGCTGATGGGTTTACAGATGGAGGGAGTAGAAAAGGGTCTGCTGTGGCTGGGAGCAGAAATCAGGTTGCTTATTCAATACCTCTTTGGCTTCCTTGCAAAAGAGAGGAGAAACAGACTGAGCCCTTACCCCACATGAAACCAACCCCACATTGTCTCAAATAATGCTCCTATTCATAGAGTCTGAAGGTGTCTGCCTTACCCTCACTTTCTGAAGAGAAACATTAATCCCCGGGCTCCTCAAAAAATCTAGTGACAAAGATAAACATCAATCTTCATTCTCAATTCAGTACAATCTGTCTGCATATCGATCTATCCTTCTTTCTCAGGTGTTCTTTCCTAAAACTAGTTGCTTTTAATTTTTTTTTTTTTCAATTAACAATCATTTCTTTCTCTCCTTCCCCATTCCCCATCAAATAATGTTAGAGAAAAACTAAACCCTTATAATCAATATGCGTAATCAGGCAAAATAAATGCCCATACTGTCTACATCTAAAGATTTATGTTCTCTTCTGTATAATGAGTCCAACCCTTTCTGTCAGGAAATAGCATTTTTCATCATCAGACTTCTAAAATTGTGCTTGGTCATTGCATTGATCAGACTTAAGTCTTTTAAAGTTTTTTATCTTCTTTATTATATTGTTATTATCTAATTTATTCTCCTGGTTCTGTTCACCTCCCCGTGCATCAGTTCATAGCACGGGTTCCCAGGTTTTTCTGAAACAGCCCCAATATCACTTCTATTCAATAGGGTACCATAATTTGTTCAGCCACTCCCTAATCAATGGGCATCTGTTTAGTTTTCACTTTTTAGTCACTTTAGAAAAAGCTATTATAAATCTTTCACACATATAAGACTTCTCCTTCTTTTCTTCATTTCCCTTGGTCATAGAACAGGTAGTGGTATTTCTGGGTCAAAAGACATGAACTATAGAACTCTTTGCACAAAGTTCCAATTTGATTGCCAAAATAGTTGGAATTCAACTAACATCTTTTCCACTTTATACTTAGGTAGCAGGCAAGTCATTAAACATTTTTGATCCTCATTTTCCTCATTTATAAAATGAAGTGGTGATAATTAGATCATAGGTTCATGGATTGAATGCTAAAAGGGACCTTATGAGTCCATCTAGTCCAATCCCTTCATTTTATAGAGGAGGAAACTAAGTGACCTACTTAGCCTTACAGGCAGGATTTGAATCCAAGGTCCTCCAAAATCCACATCCAATCATCTGCCTTTAAGATCCCTTTTACCTCTGTCTATGATGCTCTGTATATAAATCTTGCCACAGCATGAAACCATCAGAGTCCACATTTCTTCAGGGACCATGTTTTATATAGTGCCCAAATCCTACAGAGCCTCTGATGTGGTGATGGGGGAATGGGAGGAACTCAACAGGGTTTGTTAATTGACAAGGATCAACTGACCCATGAGGATGCTTTGGGAGAAGACACACACAGACCTCAGGATGATGCATGGTGGAGATTGAAGCTTCAGGTGAGTCCCATGGGGGTCAGCCAGGGTCCTCTCCAGGAAGGAGAGAGACTGGATTGTATTCCAGGTAAGACCTTTCAGAATGGGGAACCTTAAAAGAAAAAAAAAGAAAAAAAAAACAGAATGGGGAACCTTTTCCTTGGGTAGGTACATTTTTTTGAAAGACAAGCAATTAATTCATCATCACCTGTCTCTCCCTGCCTTCCCCTTCTTGAGCAGGAGCTCTGCTGTCTGAAAGAAGAACAGAAGAGGTTGAAATTGAGAAAGGAGGAATTACAGCAACTCCGGAAAGGAGTCTTCCAAAAGGAGGAGGTAAATGACAAGCAGACAGGTGGGGGTTGGAGACTGAAGGGAACTTTGTTTCTTCTTTTCCCTCACGTCCAGTAAGGTTCCCAATCCTGTCAGGTCTATATCTGAAAATCTCTCTCACTTACTAGAAGGTGGTCTATTCTGGTCATACCACATCTCAAACTGTATTATAAAGCTTTATTTCATAGAACTCTCCTTCGCCTTCTCTGTGTCTCTCCAAACTGAACTACTCATTAATCTTCTGTATGAGAGGTCCATTTTTAATATTTAATTTTAATGTTTCACATTTATTTTCATATTTAACATCAATAATTAATCTTTAATAAAAATTTAAAATCTAACTATTTTCAGCATAATTGGTTTTCTTTATAGTGCTATGTATTTTATTTTATGCATTTAAGAACATTATTCTGAAAAGCCCCCTCACCTCAGAAGGGGTCCCTAGGCTTTATCAGACCACCAAGGTGTCCATGACACCAAAAGGTTCAGAATCTACTCTTTCCCTTCACACAAGCCATCTATAGAATGATCTACTTCATATTCTAGCTTATCAAAAACTCTCTTCCTTCAAGGTTCAGATCAAATGTCGTGCTCAGCTCTCCTTCCTGTTCCCATCTCTCTTTGATCTCTTCTGTATATGTTTTTCCTAAATTTTATGCTAAAATTTTGTATATTTGTATTTATGTTTCATATCTAGAATCTAAAATCCTTGAAGGCAAGAACTATGTGGTTTATGGTTCAATCTTTGTATCTCCCAAGATGCCTTACAATAAGTAGGCATTAACAGCCTGAATTTTAATTAGTGAATTATTCACTTAACTTAGGTAATCAAAGTGGATATCTTTTATTTTTTTCACTTACTACACTTCCTATATCCCAATTTATCCCTCCTTTCAGAAAACCATCTTTTATAACTTTTTTTTTGGGGGGAAGGAGTGTTATATGATTTGCTCAGGGTCACACAGCTAAGAAGTGTTAAATGTTTGTAGTTAGATTTGAACTCAGGTCTATCCACTGTGCCATCTAGCTGCCCCATATAATAAATTATTTTTAGAAAAAAAGAAAAATTTAGCAAAACTCACCAGTACCTCAAAAAAATCTGTCATTATGTGCAATGTTCTATACCCCTGTATCTCTGCACTCTGCAAATGAATATTTCTTCTCATATTTCCCCTTTGTGGCCAGGAATTCTTAAGAATTTTTTTCATTTAGTTTTATTTTTATAAATACATTTTTATTGATGTCGTTTGTTTTTTACATTGTTTAACTTTCTCCTGGTATCCTTTCTTCTCCTACTCCCAGAAAGCCATTCTATCTAATAAAGAATATTTAAAAATTTTTTTTAAACATTTTTATTTAAAGTTTTGAGTTCCAAATTCTATCCTCCCTTCTCTTCCTCCCTGAGACAGTAAGCAATCAGATATAAGTTATACATGTATAATTATGTATAACACTTCCATATTAGTTATTTTATGCAAGAACATGTGAATAAAGGAAAAAAATAAAAGAAAGTGAAAAATAGCATGCTTCAGTCTGTATTCAATCAATATCAGTTTTTTCTCTGGAGGCAGATATTATGCTTCATGATTAATCTTTTGGGATTACCTTGGATCACTATTGCTTAGACTAGCTAAATCATTTACAATTCTTCATCAAACAATATTGTTGTTGTTGGGTACAACAGAAACCAGTTCTGTTCATTTCACTATTCATCAATTCATGTAAATCTTTCTAGATTTTTCTAATATCATCCTACTTATCATTTCTTATAGCACATTAATATTCCATTACAACCATATACACAGCTTGTTGAACCATTCCCTAATAGAATCCCTTTGATGCATCTCTTTGGGCATCCCTTTGATGTCCAATTCTTCACCAGCAAGAAAAGAGCTTCTAGAAATATTTTTGTACAAATAGCTGCTTTCCTTATTTTTATGGACATCCTCAGAATAGAGATCTGGAGTAGTATTGCTGGATTAAAGAATAACCCAATCTTATAGCCCTTTGGGCATATTCCCAATAACTGTCCAAAAGAGTTTGTTCAGTTCACAACTCTATGGTATATTAATGTTCTAGTTTTCCCATATTTCTTCCAACATCCAACATTTTCCTTTTTTTGTCATATTAGCCATTTTGATAGGTGTGAGGTGATACCTCAGAGTTATTTTAATATGTATTTCTCTATTCAATAGTGATTTAGAATATTTCTCCATATGACTATAGTTTTGATTTCTTTGTTTTAAAAATGGGTTGTTCATCTCCTTTGACCATTTATCATTTGAGGAATGAGTTATATTTTTATAAATTTTATTCTCTTTTCTATATATTTGAGAAATGAGGCCTTTATCTTGCTTCAAAAATTTTCCCTCTAGTTTTCTGCTTTTCTTATAATTTTATTTGCATTGGTTTTGATTATTTAAAACCTTCTAAATTTTATATAATTAAAATTATCTATTTTATATTATATAATGTTCTGTATATCTTCTTTGATCCCAAATTCTTCCCTTATTCATAAATCTGACAGATAAACTTCCATGCTCTTTTAATTTGCTTATGGTATCACCCTTTGTGTCTAGATCATGTACACATTTTAACCTTATTTTGGTATATTGTGTGAAATGTTGCTCTTTGCCTGGTTTCTGCCATACTATTTTCTGGTTTTCCTAGCAGTTTATGTCAAATAATGAGTTTTTCTTCCAAAAGCTTGGATCGTTGGGTTTGTCATATACTAGATTACTATGATCATTTACTATGATGTAATGTGTACCTAATCTATTCCACTGATCCACCACTCTTTTTTTTTTTTTTAGCCAGTGTCAGATTTTTTTTGATAATTACCACTTTATAATATATGATAAATACCACTTTTGCAATCTTCTGGTATGACTAGACCACCTTCTTTCACATTTTATTTTTCATTGATTCCTTGAGGTTTGTTCTTACAAATGAATCTTCTTACGATTTTTTTCTAGTTTAAAAAATAGTTTTTTGGGGCAGCTAGGTGGTGTAGTGGATAGAGCACCAGCCTTGAATTCAGGAGGACCCAAGTTCAAATCTGGTCTCAGACACTTAACACTTCCTAGCTGTGTGACTCTGGGCAAGTCACTTAACCCCAGCCTCAGGGTGGGGGAAATCGTTTTTTGATAGTTTGATTTGTTACTGAATAAACAAATTAACACATTAAATTAATTAACAAACAATTAATTTGGTTGAACCCATGAGCAATTAATATTTTCCAGTTGTTTAGATATGAATTTATTTGTGTGAAGTGTTGGATAATTGTGTGTATATAGTTCTCCATTTGTCTTGGCAGATAGACTCCAAAGTATTTTATATTGTCTACAGATATTTTAAATGAAATTTCTCTTTCTATCTCTTGTTGCTGGACTTTGTTGGTAATATGTAGAAAGACTGATGATTTATATGGATTTATTTTACATCCTTAAACTTGGTAAAAGTTATTCATAATTTCATGTAGTTTTTAGTTGATTCTCTAGGATTTTTAAAGCATAACATCATATCATCTACAAAAAGTGATAATTTTATTTCCTCATTCCTTGTTCTAGTTCCTTTAATTTCGTTTTTCTTCTCTTATTGCCTTAATTAGCATTTCTAGTACAATATTAAATAATGGAGATGAAAATTGGCATCCTTACTTCATCTCTAATTGTATTGGGAAGGCTTTTAGCTTATCCCCAATACAGATAATGCTTGCTGATGATTTTAGATAAATATTACTTATTTTAAGAAAAATTTCTTTATTCCTATGACCTCTGATATTTTTTATAGGAATGGATGCTATATTTTGTCAAAACCTTTTTCTGCATTTATTAAAATAATCATATTTCTATTGGGTTTGCTATTGATATGGTCAGTTGTACTAATAGTTTTCCTAATATTGAACCATCCCTGTATTTCTGGTATAAACCCCACCTGGTCATAGTGTATAATCCTAGTGATATATTGCTGCAATCTCTTTGCTAGTATTTTATTTAAAAATTTTGTATCACTATTTTGATCTATAATTTTCTTTCTCTGTTTTAGCTCTTCCTGGTTTGAGGGCATCATATTTGTGTCATTCTCTGCTTATTTTTTCAAATAGTTTAAATAGTCTTGAAATTCATTGTTCTTTAAATGTTTGGTATAATTCATTTGTGAATCTAGTTGTTCTTGGGGAATTTTTCTTAGGAAGTTTATTGATGGCTAGTTCAGTTTCTTTTTCTAAGATTAGGTTATTTAAATATTTTATTTTTTCTTCTGTTACTCTTGGCAATTAATATTTTTTGTATTAATACGTGAATATTCATTCATTTTATTTAAATATCATATTTATTGGCATATGATTGGCAAAGTAGATCCTGACAATTGTTCTAATTTCCTCTTCATTAGTGGTGAGTTCCCCACTTTCATTTTTGATACTAAATAGTATCAAAGTTTTCTCTTTTCTTTTAAAAAACCTAATTAGCCAATGGTTTATCTATTTCATTGTTTTCCCCCCATAAAAACAGATTTTAGTTTTACTATCCATACTCCTAATTGCTGTTATAATACTAAAGTAAGAGTTACAAATAAATCTTGCCATATAGAAATATAAACAGTTTAATATTTTTTGGTGATTAAAAAAAAACCAACTTAATTTTCTTACCTTTTAATGTTTCCCTTGAATCTTGTATTTGAAGGATAGATTCTCTTTTCAACTCTAATCTTTTAATTAGAAATATTTGAAAGTACTCTATTTTGTTACATATCCATTTTTTCCTCCTGAAAAACTATATTCAGTTTTGCTGGATAGGTGATTTTTCATTGTAAGCTTAATTCCTTTGCCTTCTGGTAAATCATATTCCAAACTCTCTGATTCTTTAATGTGGAAGCTGCCAAATTTTGTGTAATTCTGGCTCTAGTTCTATGATATTTAAATTGTTTATTTGGCTATGCGCAATATTTCTCCTTGATCTGTGAGCTCTGGAATTTTGTTATGATGTTCCTGGGAGTTTTCATTTGGGGATTTCTTTCAGTTGTTGAACAGTGTATTCTTTTAATTTCTATTTTACCCTCTGGTTCTGATGCATCAGGGCAGTTTTTCTTGATAATTTCTTGAAAAATATTGCTCAGCCTTTTTTCCCCCTTAGTCGTGCTTTCAGATAATCCAATAATTCTTATATTCTCTTTCCTGCATCTGTTTTCTAAATCAATTGTTTTTCCAATCAGAAATTTCATATTTTCTTCTTTTTTTTTTTTTTTTTTACTTTTTTGATTTTGTTTTATATCTTGATGTATCATTGAGGTCATTAGTTTTCACTTGTTCAATTCTAACTTTTAAGGAATTATTTTCTTCAGTGAAATTTGTACTTTCTTTCCCAACTGGCCAATTCTATTTTTTAGGAAATCATTTTCATCAGGAAATTTTTGCGTCTTTTCCCATTTTATTGTTTTTTTTTCCCCATGCTTCTATTATTCTACTATTTTTCTTCTTCCAAATTTTACCTCTATTTCTCTAATTTCCTTTTTTAACTCATTTTTTAAGCTCTTCCAGGAATTCTTTTCGGGCCTTCGATCAAATTAAATGGTGCTTTGAGGCTTCACATGTAGCCCTTTTGACACTATTGTCCTCTTCTAAGTTTATGCCTTGATCCTCCCTGCAACCATACTAACTTTCTGTGGTCCAGCTCTTTTGTTTGTTTTGGTTTTTGCCTGTCCCTCCTGCCTTTTTTGTGGCTTGTTGTTTTTATGTGAGAGTTGGGCTCTGGTTCCACACTGTCCCTAGATTTTTGTGCCGGGGTTCTGGGTCTCACTACCAGCTTTCACTGGGCTTCAGGGCTTAGCTTCTAGCTTCCTCTGGAGGACAGACTTCCCTCCTGGCTTGTACTGGGGCTGGGACCTCCCTGTTAGCCTCCCCTGATTGTGGGGTTTAGCTGTTGGCCTGCCCTAGGATGGGGCCTTGCTGCTGGGTTGCTATGGTAACAGAGTCTTTCCAGAAGTTAGCCCAGAAGGAAGCTTCGTGTTGCTGGTCTGCCCGGGCCTGGGGCCCTGCTTTTGGATTACTATGGAAACAGGATCCCTCTGGTGGTAGGCTTCAGATAAGCAACGGGGTCTATGGACCTTGCTGGTGGCTTGTGCTGGGGATGGGATCTTACAGTGCTCAGGCTGCTCACTTGCCTCAGGGTCTGCTGATTTGCAGGACAGCCTGCTGATGGACTTCCTTCTCTCAGTGAAACACATCTTTCCTGATGGGCTTGCAGATTGCTTCTCTGATCCTAGACCAATTCTGAAGTGATTTTCTAGTTATTTGGAGGGGGATTTGGGAGGGCTTAAGAGGGTTCCTTCCTCCACCATTTTGGCACCAGAAGACAAAGAACATATATATATATATGTATATATGTATGTATATATATATTTTAAGAGAAAGATAGAAAAACCAATCAAAACTAATTAAGATATGTATTTTTAAAACGGAAAATGTAGGTAATATTCCATTTATATGGACTTCCTACCACTGCAAAAGAGTGGAGTGGGGGATATCTTCTCATATTTCTTCTTTGGGAGCTATGTTTGTTTTATGAAATTCTGTGGTGCTCACTTTCGGTTGTTCTTGGTGATGGTTCTCATTTACATTGTTGTTGTCATCATATTTATTGTTTTCTTAGCTTGGTTTACTTCAATCTGCATCAGTTCATGTAAGTCTTTCAAGGTTCTTTGTATTCATCTCATCTCTCTTTTAAAAAATAGACTGATGATCCATTATACTTATGCATCATAATTTATTTAATAATCATTTCCTATTTAGTGAGCATCCACTTTGTTTCCAATTCTTTGTTTACCACAAAAGGTGCTGCTATAAATATTTTGGGACTTCCTTAGGGGAATGCATTTGTCTAGAATGACAATCTCTGAATTAATATGGAATTCTGAATGGTATTTTATTATAGAACTCTGAATTAGTATTTTAGCTACCTCCTTTGCATAATTTCAAATTGATTTCCAGAATGCTTATCCTACTGCAGAACTCCACCAACACTTCTCTCTTTCAAGCATGCCTGTCTTTCTACAACCCTTCCATTGTTGACTATCCATCTTTTGTTTTCTTTGACAATTTATTGGGTGGGAAGTGAGAGCTCTTTCATACCCCAGGATTCCACAGATCATGCCTCTGGTTTGTTGTAGAGTCCAGGAATTCATTGAACAGCTGTGTGGCTTTCTTTGGGACTTTAATATTTTCTTTGTATACCTCCATGGATCATCTTGCATACCTGGAGTACTCCACTTTGGAGGCAACTGCTACAGAATAGAAATAGGAGAATGCCATTTCCCAGTTTAAAAAAATGGTCAGGGGATATGAACAGTCCTCAGAAAAAAACAAGTTTGGAAACTGTTAGCCCTACAAAAGAATGTTCCAAATAATTTATAATAAGAGAAAAAGAAGTCATAACAAGCTTGAAATTTCACCTCGTACCCCCAAAATGCAAGTTAAAAATATGACAGAAGATGGGAAGTCAACATTAGAGGGGTTACAGAAAAACAGGCACATTCATGCATTATTGCTGGAGTTGTAAATTGTGTATATGTTTTGTTTTCAGTCTTGTCTGACTCTTCTTTTTGAATTTTCTTGGCAAAGATACTCTGAGTAGTTTTGCTGTTTCCTTCTCCAGCCCATTTTATAGGGGAGGAAACTGAGGCAAACAGGTTTAAGTGACTGTGACTGATTTATCATTATTTAAATTATTTGGAAAATAAGAAAAAAATTTTTAAATCTGAGTATTTTGTATCATGTACTTCTTCCCTCTCCCTTAGCAGTCTGGTAAATCCTATTGGGCCTCTTCTTCTTCTTCTTCTTCTTTTTTTTTATTAAAGCTTTTTATTTTCAAAACATATTCATGGATAATTTTTCAACATTGACCCTTACAAAACCTTGTGTTCCAAATTTTCCCTTTGCCCAACCCCTCCCCAGATGGCAAGTAATCCAATATATGTTAAACATGTTAAAATATATGTTAAATCCAATATATATGTATATATACATATTTATACAATAATCTTGCTGCACAAGAAAAAAGGAAAAAAAAACAAAGAAAACAAAATGCTAGCAAAAACAACAGAGTGAGAATGCTATGTTGTAATCCACACTCAGTCCCCACAGTCCTCTCTTTGGGTGTAGATGGCTCTCTTTGCCACAAGATCATTGGAACTGGTCTGAATCATCTAGTTGGAAAAAGTCACATTTGTCAGAATTGATCATTGTATAATCTTTTTGTTCCCATGTACAATGGAGTTGTTCCAAATCACTATTGATCAGAGAAATGCAAATTAAGATAACTCTGAGATACACTACACATCTCTCCGATTGGCTAAGATGACAGAAAAAGATAACAACTAATGTTGGAGGGGATGTGGGAAAACTGGGACACTGATACATTGTTGATGGAACTGAATGGATCCAACCAATCTGGAGAGCAATCTGGAACTATGCTCCGAGAGTTATCAAACTGTGCATCCCCTTTGATCCAGCAGTGTTGCTACTAGGCTTAAATCCCAAAGAGATCTTAAAGGAGGGAAAGGCACCTGTATGTGCCAAAATGTTTGTGGCAGCCCTCTTTGTAATGGCCAGAAACTGGAAACTGAGTAGAAGCCCATCAACTGGAGAATGAATAAGTTATGGTATGTGAATGTTATGTAATAATATTGTTCTGTAAGAAATGACCAGCAGGATGATTTCAGAAAGGCCTGGAGACACTTCATGAACAGATGCTGAGTGAAATGAGCAGGACCAGGAGATCGTTGTATATTTCAACAACAATACTGTATGATGATCAATTCTGATGGACTTGGCCCTCTCCAACAATGAAATGAAACAAATTAGTTCCACTTATTCATTGATGAAGAGAGCCATCTACACCCAGAGAGGGAACTTTGGGAACAGAGTGTGGACCACAACATAGCATTCTCACTCTTTTTCTTGTTGTTTGCTTGCATTTCGTTTTGCTTCATTTTTTCTCTCGGTGGCAAGAAATAGTGGATATATATTGCATATATTGGATTTCTATCATGTTTAATATATATTGGACTACTTGCCATCTAGCGGATGGCGTGGGGGAAGGGAGGGGGAAATTGGAACACAAGGTTTTGGCTAATGTTGAAGAATTGCCCACTCGTGTGTTTTGAAAACTAAAAGGCTTTATTAAAAAATAGAAAAAAAAAGGGGGACTATTTGAATTGATGAGATCCATTTGAAGCCCCAGAGGGATCTCGAAGAAGGGGGGTCTCAGCTGAATGGGATGTCCCCACCTGCCGAGTGTGAGCTGACTCCCTTTGATCGGTACCTTCTCCCCATCTTCAGGTCCCCTTCCCAGTGCCTCAGGCGGTCCTGGTGTTCCGAGGACGCAAAAAGGAGAACAAGGAAGTGCCCGACGTCCTGATTTCCCACCTGCGGATCCATTACCCGCTGCCTGGGAGCTCAGCCTTGGTCAGCTTCGAGGACGCCGGAGGTAGCAGAGGAACGCGGGAGAAGGGCTGGGCGGGTGAGGGGAGCCCAGGCTGACCCTCCTTGTCCGTCCCCCAGTGGCGACCGGCCTGCTGCGGCAGCGGGAGCACAGCATCCTCCTGGAGAAGTGCCGGCTCCCCGTCCGCCTCCAGCCCGTAGAGCTGCCCGTCCCCACGGCCATCAAGGTTCTAAGGGCTCGGGTGGGCGGGATCTCGGTCGCGGCGGGAACGGCGGTGCCATTCTCCACCGTCCCCTCCCCAGGTTCTGACCTGGCTGTGCAGGCGGAAGATCCTCGTCCTGGGGCTGCCCCCAGCGCTCCAGCTGGGTGAAGAGCAGCTGCTGGACAAGCTGGAGCTCTTCTTCAGCAAGCCCTCCAACGGCGGGGGGGAGGTGCAGACGCGGGAGCTGCTGCCCGGGGCGGCCGTTCTGAGCTTTGCCGATGACCGAGGTGACCGGGATCGTCGGGGCTTGCGGAGTAACCCAGGGAGACGGGGGTCGCGGGCATCTCGGGGCTAAGGAGCCTTCTTCCCTTTGTTTCTCCTCGCCAGTGGCTCAGCGCCTGACTAGCATATGCCACTTCTTTGTGCCGCTGGGCCCTCACTCGGTTCCCTTAAGAGTCTTTCCTTATGTCAATGGGAAGATCCAGGAGATAGAGGTAAGGGGGAGGAGGGGATGAACAGGAGCATGTCACACCGTTGCAGGGCGGACTAGGCCTCTCCCCTGAGGACCCCTAACCCTGCGTTAGTACTGAGGATCCCAGTCACCCCACCCCACTCTCCATGTCTGCATCCCTCTTCCAGATAAACTGTTGCCCAGCCCCCCACTCAGTGCTGGTGCACAACATCCCAGACATCCTCGATGGCGAAGAACTGCTAGATGTCCTCGAAATCCATTTCCAGAAGCCAAGCCAAGGGGGAGGTGAAGTGGAAGCCTTGGTCTGCGTGGCCCCGGGGACACAGAAGTTGGCTCTTTTCACCCCCGAGTCTGGTTAGCTCCTCCTGGGCCGCTGCTTCTCACAATCCCCATTTTGTACCTCCTTTAAGGGGAAGGGGCCTCATTCCCTCTTCAGCCTTTTGCCCCTTCAGAAATTAAACCTTTATTGGCATCGTTTTCATCCATTTCACTCTAACAAGTAGGGAGGAGAGGGGGAAAGGGAGCCCCAATCTTTTGCCTCTTTGCATCTCTGGAGCTTTGGGCCTGGCAGCCGGAGGGAGGCCTTAATAAATGCTTCTGATGTGTAAGGAGGAGAGAAGGCCAAGAACCCCTGGGGCTTTCTCCAGCTTTCTCTTCAAGTCCCATCCTCATTCCCACTCCCCAATACACAAAGAAAACCCAGTGGAGACGAGCTATAGGGACAGCGCTTTATTGACACAAAGGCAGCTTCGGCAGTGGGTGGATGGGGAAGACACACACACAAGCAGAAGGTCACATTTCACGTTAGGCCTTGCTTAGAAAAAGGAGGGAAGGATATGATAAGCCCACCCCCTTCCCCACACTGGTCGTTTGGCAGTGGCCAGGGTAGTGATCTACCTGTCCCTTATCCCTCCCTCCTCCATTTAGAGAAGAGGGGCTGACAAGGGTCACCTTCAGAATCCTGACATTTGGCTCCAGCTCAGGGACCCAAAGGCAGATGTCCAAATCTGCCTACTGTTCTCTTCCCTCCCCCCACCCCCAACCAATCCCAAATGTAAACAAGAAATCCAGGGCTATGTTTAAGAAACTTGCCTCCCAATTTGAGAAGGGAAAAAATTGGTTGGGGCCTTAACAGGACTCAAGCTGGAATGTGCTTCAGATTTTATTTTGGTCCCAGACTTTGGAAATGGACACAATTGTTTCCAAGAGCCAGGCTGGTAAATTCCACAGTTATCTGCAAGGCTGAAAAAAAAAAATTCTCCCCAACCAGAGACCGATAAGTTAGATTGGAAAAAGGGTGGGGGAGTTTCTCACAAGCCCCAGAGACTACAGGCTGTCTGGATCCCCACCCCCTCAGACACACAGATTTTTTTTTTTTTGGCAGCGCAGTGGGACTGGAAACCCCAGCTCCATCAGAACAAGGCACTGGGGAGTGTTGGGGTAAGAGAACCTGGAGTGGGTGGGTAGGAAATGATAGTACTCCCCATGAACACAAGAACCTTTTCAGATGCTAAGGCACTGAGAACAGATCTAAGGAACTCAGTGGAAGAGAGGAAGTCAGGGGGACTCCTGCCTCAGAATATGGGGAGGGGCTGGTCCCTTCCCTAGGGTGTAAGACACAAACTAGATTAAACCTGTGGAAGAGCCCTGTGTAAGGAAAGGTCCAGTTGTGCTTTTAAAGTCAGGAATAAGGAGGAGGGAAATGTTGACTGGACTTAGCCACTTACTATTAATTGCTTACATTTACAGAGGGTGTCCCAGAAATCCCAGTGCCATTTTAGAAAGCTTAAAATGGCACTAAGATTTTTAGGACACCCTGTATATTATTTTAAAGAGTGGTCAGCTCTGGGGCTGTTCAGAGTTAGTGGGAATAGGGAGTGCACCTGAGATGGGATATGTGCTAGACTCAAAAGGATGGCTCCCTCACCCCCACCCTGAGCTGGCATTTCAGTTTCTTTGGGGGAAGTAAGGGGGTAGGATTGGGGAAGAACAAGCAGAGACCAATTCATACACAACAGGGCAGGGAGAGTGGGAGAGGAGAAGAGGTTAAACTTGGCACAAGAAGGGCAGAAAGCCCAGGAGAACAAGAAAGGGTGGGGTGGGAAGAAGCAGCTGGGCCTCTGGGCGGTCCCCGCCCACTCAGCAGGGCCCATACATCCAAGTGGTCACTTCCTAACCTTCTGAGGGAAGTGGAAGGGAGGGGAGGCAGCCCTGACCAAGAGAAAAGAAACAGGTTTGGAGAGAGGTCATCACACCACGAAGACCATCTCTGACCCTTGGGAGGGCAGTGTATTTGGGAGAGCTGGAGAAAGAAGGCAGAGACATCAGTAGTAACCCAAAAGAATATGACTTCCTGACCTCTCCATTCTAGACCCCCCCAAATTCTTAACCCTTGTCCTCTCTGCTCCCCCCAGCCTTTCTCCCCTGCTATCACCCTCCCCCTAGTTCTTCTTCTCTGAGTTGGGCACCAAGATGACTTTGCCCACATTCTTCTTCTCTTGGATTTGCTTCATGGCGTCAGCCACCTGTGGGGGAAACAGGAAACAAACAAAACATTGAGGCTTTTCTCAAACCCTGGGTTCCTTTCCCTCTACCCCCATTCAGGGAGTAATCTAAGAATAAGGTATTCCTAAGGCTCAGAGGACTAGGAGTGGAAAGAGACCATGCAGAGAGCATCAGAGCCAGGCTCAGAACACATTTCCATGCCTTCTCAGCTACCCTCACCGTTATGGGTACAAGAGCTGTAGAGAAGGCACTGTACAGTGGCCTTGGAGAAACAAAGTGGGGAAACAAGCATTTGTAGAGCACCCACTGGCACTGAGCTAAGCACTTTTACAAAGATCACTTCACTGGACCTTTACAACAATCTTGAGAGTTGATGCTATTATCCCAATTTTACAGCTAGGAAAATGAAGATTAAGTGATAGAGCTAGTAAGTGTCTGAGGCTACATTTGAATTCAGGTCTTCCTGACTCCAGGTCCAGCCCTCTGGCTACCTTGATGTCAGGTAAGTCTTTGCCACCTGCCCCCTAAGTAAACACAGGCAACTCTTTCCAAGTCTCACTGCCCTCTTTAAGTAAAATAATTTCTATGGCACCTCGTATTTGAATGTCAGCTTCATAAAGCAGGCCCTTGGGCCAGTCCCTAGCTCACCTTCTCAAAGGGCCAGACTGAGTCAATATGAGGCTTGATGTGGCCCTCACTGTAAAGGGTCATCAGCTGCAACACCACCCTGCTGACCAGCTCCACCTCATTCTCCAGGTAGTTGAGGTTGAAGCCACAGATGCCCCGATTGGCCTGCAGCAGCTGCAAGGCAGACACGCTGAACTGATTCCACCAGGTCTTTGCCAATGCCATCAGGTTCCGTTTGGGGCCGGTCAGCAAGTTGGCCACCCCTGCAGAAAAACGGGACACATTCGTCAAAAACCAGCCACATCTGCTGCTGGTGGAAGAAGGGTTCCAAGGCCCACTGGAGCCTTTTCTCAAACAATCTCCAGCAGGGCAAGAAGCAGCAACTAGGGAATTCACACCAGCACCTGATCCTGCCTTTTCCCCGGCTGGTTTTAGAATATGCCACTTGCTCTGATTTTTTCAATCTGTGTGACTCAGATTTTTTTTTTTAAACATAGAACCCTGTGAACACACAAAACATACACATCCATGTATACACATGACACACAAATGTACTATGTATTAGATACGTTGAAAATGAAAATCTGGTGCGCCTACATAGTACAGATTTAATACAAATTGTATATTAAACATGCACATTCTTTAGAGGCAGAAGCAGGGCACAGTGTGTAAAGAGTAGGCCTCAGCCTTAAGGAATTAGGAAGACTTGTACAACTCCATAAAGTCCATCAGAGTCAGGGTATAACCACCCGAGTTGGAAAGCAGGAGTTGATTTGCATTGATAGGAATGCCCTCATTGGGCATTCTTTATCATTAATAAAACTACAAATCTACTCAAGTAAAAAATTAAATTATGTACATGCAATTATGTGTACATATATATATGTACATACTACATATATATTTTGTATATGCACACACACGCACACATACACATATATATGTATATAGCTAAAGTGTTAATCAAGAATTGAAGCGTTTTTGTTGAAGGAGAGGGACTAGTTTCAGTCTTTGTATAACAACTCCTTTTTGGGGTTTTCCTAGGAAAGACAATGTAGTGATTTGTCATTGCCTCAGTTTTCTCATATGTAAAATGAACAAACAAGGTTAAGTGACTCACAGATGAGGAACTGAAGCAAAGTTAAGTGACTTGCTTGGGCTTGTACAGACAATATCTGAGGTCAAATTTGAAACCAGCTCCTCCTGACTCCAGGTCCAGAGCTCTATTTACTTTGCCATCTGAAGGAAACCTACTGGTTTCTTAAGGCACTCAGATTATTTCCCGATATCTGTTGATGTGTTTGTGTCTACTTTGACACAGTTGTGTCACTGTATCAGAGTTGATAAGGACCATACAGGTCCGACCCACATCTGAACAGGAATCCTCTCCTACAACATTCCTCACAAGTACTCATCCAGCTTTTATCTGAAGACCTCTAGGAAGGTCTTTTAGCCAAAGTGATTAAAATCTTGGGGATTTTCAACATTAAGCATGCTATATCTTGTCTCTGGACCTGACTGCTACATTAGCAGAGGGTTTCTGATAACTGTCTAAGCTGGAAAAACAGCAAACCCAGGCCCATCTTTGTTGCACTTGGGTTTTTGAACAGCAGACAAGCCTATGGCCAGGCCCAGGGCTGCCTCCTTTCTAGCTCCACAGGACTTTGAGGCCTAGGCTCTCCAGGCACTGCCAGAACTTTAGCACTGTCAACATGTGGGCAGAGTCCACACACCTATCACTTTACAGCCAGCCAGCGTCCCACTATGATAGCATACTAGTTTAGACAACTTAGAACTGCAGTCCAGTTGTCTGTAATTTCCCCCCCATTATACCCAGCGCTGTTAAAAATGCCTTTGCACAGCTTCCATCTCTCTTTTCCCATTTTCCTTTTGTGTTATTTTCTTGTGGAATGGTCATTCAAGTGGAATCGGTAAGCTGGTCAAAGGGTGAGATTTTTATAACTCCTTGTTACACATTTCCAGACTCATCTTCAAAAGGAGGAAGCAATATATCATTCAGGGAATAACATTAAAATGAGGTTTGTACTTCTTGGGCAGTGAGAGTAGTAATATTCAGGGCAAGTTGGAAGATAAAGGAGAAGGAAATGAACATTTAATAAGTGTCTGCTAAGTCCCAGGCACTTTACAAATATCTCATTCGATTCTGAACAAAGTTTGGTTTTATGTTTTCTTTTTTTTTAAATGTCTCAAAAGCCCCTTGCCCCAGCTGTAACTTTCCCTAAATCCTTTCAGTGGGAATACAGCATGCTGGAGAGAGTGCTGGACAGGAAGTCAGAAAGGTCTAACCTCATCTCAGGACACTTATCAGACCTGTGATCATAGGCAACATTCAGCCCATTTCTTCACCTATAAAATGAAATGACTAGATTTGATGCCTCTAAGGTCCCTTCCATCTCCAAATCTATGACCTTATGGATGAGAGAGAAAGGGCCAACCTCCCTTTCTTTAGAGATTTGGGAACATCCTCCCCAACTCACTTCATCTGCAGACCACTTGACTGTTTTCTCCTGAACTCATTTATTAAAAATCAAACTTTAAAATAAATCTGTAAAAATGTTCCCTAGTTATCCATAAACAGGAGGATGCAATGCCAAGTAGATTGACAAGCATTTTCACCTAGTATTTGCCTGTTCTCAACTTGACCCCTCTCCCTCAGTGTCTCCTCCCATCCCCCCAAAAGAAACTCACCGTAGGTGACAACTTTACCCATTGGTTTCAGAAGGTTGTAAGCTTTGTAGGTATCTGCTCCACCCAGTGGATCCAGGACAATGTCCACCCCTGTAGAGAGGATCATAGAAAGTCAGCAGGGATGGAGCTGGGCAAAGGGAGCCCCCTCCTATCTCTCTCTCTCTCTCACACACACACACACACATACACACACACACTCACACACATTCACACTTACCTTTGGGGGAGATCTTTTTGACTTCATCCACGTAGTTGGACGTGTGGTAGTCAATGGGGTGGCTGACTCCCTTCTCCTTTAGCACGTCATGCTTGCTGGCTGAAGCGGTCCCAAACACGGTCACGTTCTCCACTGTCTGGCACAGCTGGATGGCTGCCATCCCTACTCCTCCTACAGACGGGGACAGTCACAAAAACAACATCTAGGAGGCCAAGTCTTCTGGCAGGCCCTCACGCACCTCACCTCCCAGCCCACTTCCACATTCACATTCCATGCCCAGATTTCCATAGGAAAGGGGCAGGGGCAAGTTGCTATGGAAACCACACCGCCAAACCCAACCTGGAGCCTGGATGTTGCCAAGGCAACACTACTGCTGAGGCCTCTGGGAGGTTCCTGGGCAGTCCAGGCCAAGGTCTGCCTGGTGTTGCCATGACAACAGCCAGCTTGGTGACTGGAGGGGGAGGCAAGGTGGGGGAGGGGACCAGCAGACAGAGGAGGAGAGTCTGGCATTACCTGCCGCCATGTGCACCAGGACACTGTGGCCAGGCCGAAGATTGCCACAGTCGAAAAGGACCATGTACGCGGTGATGTAATTGACTGGCAAGGCAGCTGCCTCCTCAAAGGACATGGCTTCTGGCATGGGGAATGTCTGCACTGCTGGCACGGTCACCTCTTCCTGCCACATCCCAGACCGCACCAGCACCATCACCCGGTCCCCTACCTTGGGGGGCGGGAAGAGAAAAAGACTTTTCATTCCACAAAGAAAATTACAGAGTCTGGGAGGAGTATGACTCAAATCACCTGGTCCACGGGGTCTTCAGCTTGCTTGTATCTAACAGTCCTGTGGGCCCCTTCTCAAGAAAGAAAAGTGTTTTTTTTTAATGTATAAAATACAAAGGACTATAAAGGAAATAGATTTTACTGAAATTCAGTTATAGGTATAATCTTAAAACAAGTCAATGGACCCTAGGTTAAGATCATTTTATGCAGAAACAAACTTAGGCCCAGAAATGAAAAGCATTTACCTAAAATCACACCCAGCTAAAGTGGAGGAGGCAGGACTCAAGTCCAGCTTTCTAATCCCCAAGTTGTGTTCTCTTATTTAACTATTGTCCAAGGCTGCTCTGCACTGCCGGGGGAGGAGGCAGAACACAGATGAATAAAACCATCCCTCCTCTTATGCTTACAGTCGAGTGAGGGAACAGAACACGGAGAAGAATAAACTCTAGTACTGTGCTATGGCAATTCAAAGAAGGCAGAGGGTGAAGATGGGGGTGGGAGCCAGACTGGATCCTGACGGATAGGGTAGAATACAAGGTATTCTGAAAGTTTTAGCACGTTTAGTTCAAATGGCGTTAAACCACATTAAGACTTCTGGAACATTCTATATACACAGAGAAGTTATTGGGGATTCAGAGAGATTTGTTATATTTTATATCTATCCCTTCATTCCAAGATGGAGAAACACTCCCCTTCTACCCCTAAACACTCCCAGAGCACAGTGCACACAATGCCTAGAGTAAAAGCAGAACAGACTATTATTTGGTCTTCTCCAGCTTGACAGCATTTTTTAGGAGGGGGGTCTTCTCTGGAATGGGGGTGGAAGGTTTATTCTTCCTCCATAGGGAACATAGAGATGTGGGTGGGGGTGAGATCCTCGGACAATCAGGGTCTGTCTCAGCCCTTGCCAAGAATGATGAGACTCCTGCATGATAATGAGAAGCAGCCAGTTAGTGGGGAAGGGGGAGGGGGCTAGAACTCCCATACTTATCTAACCCCCATTCCACCAAAAAGCCTACTATCCCCAAGGCTTACATTCTCTACGTAGCAGGGACTCTAGAGCACAAAAACTCTGAAACATACATATCCCTTTCTCAGCCTGCTCCCTACAGCACAGAATGAGAGACTTGGACTGGTCAAGGCAAATAAACAGGAGGAAAATTCTCTTCCAGCTTCTGTTTAAAGGCTAGGAAATGGAGTAGGATGAGGGTGGGGGCAAAAATATTCTCTGATTTAATAGGATCATAGATTTAGACTGGGAAGGGATCTTAGGGGCCAACTTCTTATTTTATAGACAAAAAACTGATTCCTAATTAACTTGCCTTCCCTCACACAGCTGTATCTGAAGCAGAATTTGAACTTGGTTCTTTTGGACTCCGCAGATCTCCTTTGCCCACTTCCAATACACCATTTATTTATAGGCCCTTTCTGTACAGGGCCCTGGATGTACCCTGTGTGATGTTTCCAATGGCTCATATCCCTTGATCTCAGGGATGAGGTCAATTCAAAGCTTAATTCTAGACCCTCACTTCGGATTCTTCCTCCGGACAGGATATCCGTCGGAAGCCCTGTGTATATTGGCTGGGGAGGATACCAAGAATGGCCTTCCACAGTTTACAAGAACAGACGGTTCACCACCTCCAAATCCCATGAGAATCCTCCCCCATCTCTTAAGGTCAGCCTCCCAATTAAAAGGCTGGAAGGATCCGATACTGAGACGAGCTAAAAGGAAACGACTGAATTTTAACGGAGTTTGAGCTACACGTTTATCAGCAGCTTCCCCCTCGTGCCTTTGGGGACTGTTATTGTAGGGCCTGGAGTGGATAAAGGTCTCTTTATAAAATAAAGATCTCTTGATTATCTATCCCTTTGCGCTCGTCTCTCTAAAACTTTTATTTTATTTTCCTGAATGAAATCAAGGGCTGTGCTGAGGTGAATGATAAATTCAAATAGGATGCTGCGACTGGTGGAGTAGGGACAACCTGCTCCTTACTGCGTAACAACCCCACCCTCGAGCTCTCGGAACAGCCGAGCCAGGGTCCCAGTGGGGGGCTGCTTTGTCTGGAGAGGGTGCTCCCAGCTTTCTGGCCCGGCCTAGCCAGCAGCAGCAGCAGACTAAGCCAGGCCGGTTGTGTGAGTCACGGGGAGGAGAGAGAGCAGGACGGTCACAGAAGGAGCCTCTCCGAACGCCCCCTCCCGTCTTCGACGTCTCCTCCCTTTCCCTCCCCAATGTCTAGTTGGTTTTCGGGGTAGAAAACGCCCCTAGAAGGGGGGGAGGAAAGGGTAATTCGTGGGGTAAGAGTTCCAACCCTCCCTCTTCCAGGAGGTGGGCGTGTCGGTCCCTCAAGTCTGGCTTAGGGAGAGGTAGTCCCCTCCCTCCGCCCCCGCCAGCCACGGGGGTGCATGTGACTCTCTGGCCCTGGCTCCCCGTCTACCCCCCCCAAAACCAATAGGCTCTTAAGCAATGTTGATCCCTGCCCCACCCCTTCGCCTCCACAGGGCAGGGCGCTACAGACCTTGCCTAGAGACGTGCACAGTCCAGACTCCGCTGTTTGTTGGGGGGGGGGGGCACACTCTAAGTCGTGGGGGCTAATTTTTTTTTTGGGGGGGGGCTGGATGTGTAGTTCACTTTCCGCATGCGCGAGGCCACCCTATTGTTTTTCAGGCACCGGCGAAGGGCGGCGGCTGCAAGTGGACAGACGCATGGGGTGGAGCCCCTTCCCAGCGAGCACCCCAAAATTCCTTATCCGCAGGGATTGGAAGAAGCCCCAAGGCAGGGAGGGCTTGTGTGCAGCTCTGGACTCCGTTCACTTCCCCACACACCCCCTCGCTCCGCTTCCCTCGGAGCCACACCCCCGTCCCCATCCACGACCGTACCTGTACCCCCCCACCTCCTCCCGAGCCCGCTCACCTGGCGCTCGCCGACTCCCTCTCCTACCGCAATCACCACGCCCGCACCCTCCATCCCGGGGGTGAAGGGCACCGGCGGCAGCCGGTCGTACACCCCCTGGCGAATCATGAGGTCAGCGAAGTTGAGGCCGCAGGCTCGGACGCGAACGGTCAGCTGTCCGGGGCCCGGGGCCGGAGGGGTGGCCGGCCGGCTCTGCAGCTTCACTTTGTCGTAGCCGCCGAAGCCCGTGAGCACCAGGCAGCGCAACGGGGGCCGCTCCGGGGGGACCTCGTCCTTGGCCGCCTCCGACGGCTGCGGGGCGGCGGGCTCCTCCGACTTGGGGAGCTGCGGAGGGGCATCGCCCCCCTCGCCGGCCGTGGCCGTCGCTGCAATGGCCACCTCCGCTGCCTCCCCCTCTGCGGACATGGCTCTCTCCAGCTCCGTCCGTTCGCCGCCGGTCCCGGGTGCACAGCTGTGGGGAGCGAGCTCCGGGCGCTGGGGAAAGCGAGGCGAGGGGCGCGGGGCGGAGCCGAGGAGGCGAAGAATCGCGAGGCGCGGGGCGGAGCCCGGGCGGCCGAGTTAAAGGGACGCCAGAAGCGGGCCCGGCCCTAGTCAAATGGTACGCAGGCTCGCCGCGGCCTCCGCGCCCGCCCAGCCTAGAACGAAATGTCCTCGGCCCGCAGCGCGCGTGCATTCTAATAGTGCTAACGTTCCACTGGGGGGGAGACGGGAGGGCATTGTGAGCGTCTGCGAGGGGAGTGCGCAGAGAGAGGGGGCCTTTTTGTTAGTGAGACCGAGACAAATTAAGAATCCTAATGGTCCTTACCGACATCATTGTTAACAAATCCATTCCCCCACGTTTATTAAGTGTGTAACGGGCGCCGGGAAAAATGCAGAGAACAAAGCTATTCCTCCCCTACATTCTCAGGGCACGTTAGGGTTTTTCCCTTAAAACAGATTCTTTGTAACGATGAACAGCTGCGAAACTCTCAGCTACCTGCTGACATTTCCCAAAGACCCGGATGAAAATGCTTCTCCACCTGCGGACACAGAACTGACAGATTCTGGATGTGGACTGAAACTTTCCTTCCCACTTTGTTTTTCTTGTGGTAATATTTTCTTCTGCAACGTGGTTAATATGGAAATGTGTTTTATATAACTATGCATATTTGATAATATATATATTGATATACTGCTTGTCTTCTCAAGGGGTGAAAGGGCAAGCGGGAGTAACTGAACTCAAAATTAAAAAAAAAAGAATGTTACTTTTTGACGTATAATTGATAAATATTTCATGAAATAAATATAAATATATTTTTTAAAAGGTGAACTTTCCTTGTGTCAAGAAGCCTTTTGGTGACACCTATGGAGTGTTTTTTTTCTTCAAATAATATTTAAATGCATAAAACATGGATAACACCATCAATTGACATAGGTAACCAAACACACACACACACACATATATATATAAGTACCTGGAGCCCAAATTAAGTAATTTATGCTTCAGAAGGACTTCCCTTTTCCTTCAAAGCTCTGATGAAAGACCACAGACCTTTCTGATCTTAGTGGTTAGGGTGTGTCCTCTAAATTACCTTGAAATGAGAAAGTGAATATTTTGTATTTTTTAAATTGTGTATTTGTTGTCCTCCATGCCAACTTAAAAATGTGAGTGTAGTCACTTTTTCATTTAAGTGTTTGTGTATTTTTCTGGCTTAAAACTAGAGATTTAAGAAATGCTGTTAATGATCACATTAGGGGCCTGAGAGAATTTGCCAAATCCTAAGGGTACCCTGAAAGAAGAAAATCCTAGGTCCCAGGACTGAATTCAAGCTTTCTCCAACTGAAGCCCCAACCAGAAAAGATGTGACTTTATTATTATTATTATTATTATTTTTATCTTTCCTCAGTAGAATCTAGGAACAATTTAGTGTACTCTCTAGTAGAAAAACGAATGGATTGCTAGTGGAGTAATATAATATAGGGGTACATAAGGTGAAAAGAAACAGCTACATTGTTACATGACTTTATATGATATTGATTTTCTCTGTGTGCCTAGATTTTCTTCTCTCTAAAATGGAGATTAATTCATTATGCATTCATTAATTCAATAAGCTTGTAGTAAGGACATGCAGATTCTGAGATAAAAACAAAAAATTCAAGTCTCTGTTGTTTTATTGGGATATGTATACAGATTTAAATTTTAGGGGGCAGCTAGGTGGCGCAGTGGATACAGCACCAGCCTTGAATTCAGGAGGACCCGAGTTCAAATGTGGTCTCACACACTTACTTCCTAGCTGTGTGACCCTAGGCAAGTCACTTAACCCCAGCCTCAAAGGAAAAAAAAAGAAAAAAGAAAAGAAAACTACTTTGGCATGCATTTTGAAAATAAAAAGCTATTATCAAAATTAAAAAAAAGATTAAAATTTTAAAGTGTGCATGTGTACAACACATATGTATGTGTGTGTATATTATGAAAGAATTTGGGGAGAGGCACTGTAGGAGGAAGCATGAGAGCTAGGCCCTGAAGGAAGCCAGAAATTATGAAAGGCAAAGGTGAGGAGGAAGACCCTTCTATACCCAACAAATAATTCATGTCCCATCAGGTTATTATTTTTTTTATAGTAAATGAAAACACTTAGAAAAAGTCAAATAAGGGGGCAGCTAGGTGGCGCAGTGGATAGAGCACCAGCCCTGAATTCAGGAGGACCCGAGTTCAAATCTGGTCTCAGACACTTAACACTTCCTAGCTGTGTGACCCTGGGCAAGTCACTTAACTGCCCCCCCCCATTGCCTCAACAAAACAAACAAACAAATAAGTGAAATCATCAAAATAAAAGTAAAATCATTAGTGCTCGGAGTAGTAGGGTTAGTCAGAGGAAATGGAGGTTAAGTAACAGATCACTCAGCTGGTTAGTAACAGGATAAGGGCACCTGGATTTCCTGTCTCCTGGTAAGACTGGTGCCAAACCATCGCGGTCTTGAGAACAATAAAAGATCGCCTGCAAATGGGACTTCACGTTACTTTCCTCACAGCCCTGCACGGGAGAATCTTACACCAATAACACCACCTCTGTTTTGCAGGTGAGGGTACTGAAAAGATGACAATGACTTGTGTAAAGTCACAGGGCCAGTAAGGGGTAAAACCTGTCCTGGAACCTGGATTTTCTTGGCCCCCTCCTCTTCCCAGGAGGATGCCGCAGATGGTTCTGTGGGCTAACTATTAGGCACCGGAACTACAATCAGGCCTGACAGAGCCCAGACAGGATTTCAAGTCTAGCCTGGTGTGAGTCTGAATTCACCAGATGTCACAAAACAGGATTCTTCCCCCTTCGCCTATCCTCAAATTCACCAGCAGAGGGCGCCGCTCTCCAAAAATTTGCCGGCAGAGCTCGTCGCCAGGAGCGGGCTTCTGAGCTCTCTCCGCTGCATCCAGGGCTCACATTGCAGTCACCACTACTCTCCCCTAAGACCCCACTTCTCGCCCCCCCTCTCCCCGGCGCTGACCGTGATGTCATCCCTGCCTCCCCGCGCCTCTGGCGCCGCGGCCGCCACGGATCCTCACAGCCCGTGCCCCCGCTTAGAGAGAGGGCACCCTGATTTTCTCTAGGATCTCCAGGGGCGACAAGAATTGAGGGCGCCCCCCCCCCCCGCAGGTCCGGAGGCGCACTGTTGCATGTGCACGTGGGTGCACGCGTTTGGTCGGAGGAGGGCGCTTAATCGGTAGAAGGAGCATACCGGCGGCCTCACCCCCAAGAAAACTTCTCCAGGCGTCGGCGCCCACCTCCCTAAGCTCCCTAACAAGTCCCCCCTCCCCCCCTCCGGCGGGGCCCTCCGGCCCTGGCCCCGCCCCGCCCTCGCAGCCCCTCCCCCTTGCGCTGGTGGGAGGCGGGGCCGGGGCGCGGTTCCCGGGCTGGGGGGCGGAGGCCGGCGGAGGCGGGGGGGCTGCCCGGGGCGGGGGCTCGGCGCGGGCCCGGGAGATGCCGGTGTCTGCCGGAGCGGCGGCTGCAGCGGCTGCAGCGGCTGCGGCGGCGCCCGGGCGGGGGGCCCTGGCTGGCGCGCAGTGAGACATGGAGGGGCAGAGCGGCCGATGCAAGATCGTGGTGGTGGGGGACGCGGAGTGCGGCAAGACGGCGCTGCTGCAGGTGTTCGCCAAGGACGCCTACCCCGGGGTGAGGGGCCGCGCACCGCTGGGGCGCTCTCGGGAGGCTCGGAGCTAGGCGCCGGGGGCCGCGGGAGCGAGCGGGGAGCCTGCCGGCTGCGGCGGTAGGGGCCGGGGGTCAGGCAGCGCGGTGGGGGCGGGGGGACGGGGCTGGGGGGCGGGGGCCGAGGGGCGGCCTGCGATCTTGAGGTTCGGGGTACCCGGGGGACAGCAGGGGAAAGCGTCTGCATCTGAGGAGCCAAGGAAGGGAAGAATGGGGGCTGCAGGGGGGGTCTGCAAGGCTCTCGGCTTCTTCCCTCCTCGGCGATTCCCGGAGTCCTCCACCCTCCACTCCCCCCATTCCCCCGAAATCCCGGGGCGGTCAGTGCCAGGTCCTCCCCCGGGCTGAGGGGGGGGGAGTCCGGCCCGAGCGGGGGGGGGGGGGAGCGGGGAAGGTCCTCACGGTGCCCCGGCGCCTCCGTCCGCAGAGTTACGTCCCCACCGTGTTTGAGAACTACACAGCCAGCTTTGAGATCGACAAGCGCCGCATAGAGCTCAACATGTGGGACACTTCAGGTAACTCCTCCCGGCCCCCGGGCTCAGGCCTCCGCGGACCCGCTCACCCCGAGTGCAGAACGCTTCCTTCCCCTGGGGCACGCGCCCGCCTGCCGGGCCCATTCATTCCCCTGCCAGGCCGGGGAAGGTGGGAAGGCAGGGCCGGATCCCGTCCTCTGGAGGGGAAACTGAGTCCGGGGCGTAGGAAGGACCCATCCCAGACTTGCAGGGAGCCCGGAGCCGGGACATCCGGAATATGCGGCTGTGGGACTGGGGGGAGGGAGTGACTTTTGCCCCCTTTTCCCTCTGAGGTGAGAGCCAGCTCGGAAAAGTCTCTTAATTGGTGAGTTTGGCAGACAGGGCTTGCCCAGATGCGGCAGACCGCCATCCTGTAATGACTGAAAAGTTCTGCTGCAATCTGACTTCCTTACTCTTCTCCCTCCCGGTCCCGGCTCCAGGAGCCACGAAGGGCAATTCAAGGGCTATTTGACACTATTAGTGATACTTCCCCGCCCTTTGTTGGAGTCCGGCTGAGGAAGAAGGGGAGCTCTGGGTCTTCTCCTCTGGAAGCATTGCCCGCTCCCTGACTGACCAGGCTTCCTCCCTCCACCTTCTACCAGCGGTCCTCAGACTTTTTAAGTAGGGGCCAGTTCCCTGTCCCTCAGACTGTGGGAGGGCCGGACACTCTATCTGCGCCCTCAGCCCACCTGCCATAACCGGGCGGCTGCAGAAACGTGCTCAGCCGGGCCGGAGTTTTGGAACCCCTGCCTAAGCCGTCTCCTGCCAGCTCTGGGCTCTTGGTTTTCCTCCCTCCGTAGGTTCCTCCTATTATGACAATGTCCGACCGCTGGCCTACCCAGACTCTGATGCTGTCCTCATCTGCTTCGATATCAGCAGGCCAGAGACGCTGGACAGTGTGCTCAAGAAGGTGGGAACTACTGTGGGAAATGTAGGTTCTCTCCTTCGGGAAGCCCGAGGACACCTGGGTAGAGCCTGGGCTCTGGGGACCAAGAAGGGGACTTCTGGGCCGTGTAGCCTAGCCAGCTGCGCTCAGACTCTCCTCTCCCAGGCGAGCCCTGGTTCTCCCCCCACTCCCACGCCCCCCCCTGGTCTCTGTGGCAGTTTGGGAGCTCCCTGAGCCCAGGGGGTGGGGCCGGGGAAGCCCTGCTCCCCAGCTGCCTTCTCCCCAGGACCTGATTTCCATGAGAAAAGTTTGTGGTGAATAGAGAGAAGTGGGCTCTTGGCCTGCTGGGTTCCTGGGAGGAGGAGGGGCAGGGGTCTGAATTAGTCAGTTCCCAGGGAAAGTTTGGGAAAGAGGGAGTTCCCTAACCCCAGCCCAAGTCTCCCTCTGAACTCGGCCATTCTCGCACTTCACTCAGAAGGTTCTCACGCTCCGGCCCCACTACCCGCAGACACTGTGATCTAACGGCTGAAGCAGGGAGTGAACGATTTCATAGTATGGGGGGAACACCCCTCCCCCAAACAAACCGCTTCTTTGCTCCCTCAGTGGCAAGGGGAGACCCAGGAGTTCTGTCCCAATGCTAAGGTGGTGCTGGTCGGGTGTAAGCTGGACATGAGGACAGACCTGGCCACGCTGAGGGAGCTCTCCAAGCAGCGGCTCATCCCCGTCACACACGAGCAGGTGCGCCCCGGCCCTCTGACCCAGTCCCAGGCCGGCCCCAGCCCGGTCCCTTTGCCTTCCTCGCCCATCTCTCCCCTGACCTGGCCACCACTCGTCCGGGTCCCTTCAGGGCCAGGTTCCCCCCCTCACTGGCCCGCAGTATCGGGGCCTGGCCCCCCCAGACCGTCATGACACCGCGCTCCCTCCGTCCCAGGGCAGCGTCCTGGCCCGGCAGGTGGGGGCTGTGTCCTACGTGGAGTGCTCGTCGAGGTCGTCCGAGCGCAGCGTCCGGGATGTCTTCCACGTGGCCACTGTGGCCTCCCTGGGCCGCGGCCACCGGCAGCTCCGGCGCAGTGACTCCAGGAGAGGCCTGCAGAGGTCGGCGCAGCTGCCTGGGAGGTCAGACAAGGGGGCCGAGGCCGAGATTCGCAAGGACCGGGCCAAGAGCTGCAGCGTCATGTGAGGGCTCAGAGCGGGCACCCGGCTGAGCCTGAGGGAGCGTGCTGGTCTGGAGTCGAGCTCGCCCAGGACCCCCCAGACTCACCCAGATAACCTAGCTTGATCTGGCACAGGGGCGGGATGGGTAGGAGGGAGGGGGAGATTTTTGTGCCCAACATCTTCTACCTCCCCTCCCTCTCTCTTCCTTGTGGAACTCTGGGAGCGTCCCTGATGCTTAAGCGATCTGGGCACATGCTACACGGAGCCCCAAGGTTGAGCCCAGAGGCATGTGTGCATGGACACAAGCATGTCCACAAAACATTTACACATATGAACGTGAGGGAGATGAGGAGTGGGCCTCTCACTCCTCCCTCCCTACTCACACCCTGCCCCTCGTGGGCCCAGAGCCACCCCCTCCACTCCCATCCCTCATCTGCTTCTGCTGCTGTTTTCTCTGACCCCCTAACTCCAGCCACGTGCACTAAATTCAGGACAAAGGATATGTCCCCATTCAGTTCTCTTCCCTGCTGCCTTCCTCCCCCAAAGGAGGCTAATAAAACCCATGTCCATGGAAAGTGGCTCTACTTCAGTTCATTGCATTTTTCAAATCTACAGAAGGAAGCGAGACATGGAAACTAGGATTTGCTGTTGTTTGAGGCTCCCACAGATGAGAAGACTCTTAGAGGTTGAGCAATGGAAGTCAGACCCCACCTGGGACTTCCTAATATTTGAAGGTACCCAGAGGAGATGAATCTTGGTTAAAGACTGAGCTCTCTGTGGTGGAAGTCAGAGAAAGATGGGAGTCGTACTAGCTCTGGGAGGTGTTGAAGATTTTAGGACTGTAATGTGCATTGGCAGAAATAGTCTACCCCTTGTGCCCCCCATGTGCCACTTCCACAGAAAAAGGAAGTGCTCTGGGGAAAGTGGACTGGAACCGTTTCTCCAGCACTTCCCCCTGTCTTGGATAGAGGAACAAAATGTTGAGCAGATGACAACTTTCCCTGATGAAACCACTCAGCGGGGTCTATCAGAAAAACCACTGTCCAGGTTCCCGGCCTGATTTCAAGTCATGAACTTCAAAGTGAATTAATCCTTTGCCAGTGTCCATCGTTGAGGGATGGGAGTATGTATTCCCTTCTCCCCTGAGGTTCTGGTATTCATTCTCATGGTCTTGGATCTCTCTCATTCAATGCCCAGGTTCCAAATTTTCCCTCCTTGAGGATGTATCACAGGAGAATAAAAATCCCTTACATTTCCTTTTAACACTCCAGGTTGAGAAAATTAAGAAAATCTGTAATACCATTAGAGGGTTTGGGGGTTCTGGCTAGTTCCACCCAATTTCTGAGTTCAGGAGCAGGAGTTCTAAGGTTCAATACTCACCAGGGCTGGGCAAGGTTAATCAGTTCTAAATTTCATAGGATTAAAGGATTTGGAACTAGAGAGACTTCATTCTACTTTCATTTTATAGATTTTATAACAGAGCCTATCATAGCCCTTTATTAAGCACATTGTAGGCGCTTAATAAATGCTTTCCATGCAAACTGGGGTTCAAAGAGATTATTCCCTTGCCCAGAGTCTCATAAGGTAGCAAGTTCCAGAGGCAGAATATGAATCCAAGTCTTCTGTCTTCTAATCCAATGCTTTGTTTTAATTCATCCCTTGTGAAATGGAGAGTCCCGGGCGGAAGAGGGAAGCCCCATGGAATGGACTGTTATTATATGACCCAGGAAGGTGATATCTTTGTATGTTTTGTTAGGTGTTTGGTTGCACTCTGTGCACTTTTCCTCCCTGGCCCTGGTGCCAAGGACAGCAACCAGCAAGGGGGTGGGGTGGGGAAAGAATTATCTTGAACTTCTGGGAAATGAGAATTTTCTCATAGAAAAAGGATGGAGAATTTCTCTATAAACTAGAAAATCACAGCTGCACTGATGTGGATTCCACTAATCCTCTTCCTGGGAGTGTTTTGAGGGGGAAATCCCTCCTTTCCAAACTCATCCCCCAGTCCCGGCCTAGTTCCTAATAACAGGGAAATGAAAACTGGCCCACACGTTGTCAACTCTCCTAAGCAGAGAGAATGGTCCCTCACTGGGAGACATTTACCTACTTGTAACCCCCCATCTTGCCAATTCTTCCTCCATGGCGTTCTCAGCTTCTCCCCACTTCCCCCAAGAGCCCAGGTCCCTAAATCTGCCTGAACCCCATTCCTATCCTAGTTCATAACCTATGCCCTCTTGGTTGGGATTTTCCCCTGGGAATCTGCTCTGAAATTTGTTATTTAAAAGAGTTCGCTCTCACTTCATCCCAAACAAAGAGGAAATTTCCAGTCATCTGCCCCTGACTCTCAGGGCCCAGTTTCTGTGTTAATGAAAAGCTAGGTCCCATAAGTATAGACACTTTGTATGACCAAGTCAGACTGGATTGTAGAGACCCGGCTGGGACTCGGGAGAATGAGACAGCTGGTGAGTGGCAGGAAGGGTAAGTCTCTATTTCTCTGCTACTTCTGGTGTTTATGAAGGCCTTGCGAGGGTCTTGTGGCTGCCCCAGCTGTGTGACTCAGATTTTATCTACTGACCTTCCTGTGCATCACCTGGGAAGGTCTTCTAAGGTGAGAAGAAATACTTACCTGCCTTGTGGCTATCCGAGAAATAATTCAAGATTGGTTTTACTGGTCTGCTAACCCAGGTGATCTTTCCTCCTCTCCCATCTTCCCCCCAATGGTTTACACACACAAAAAGAAAACTCAAAATTTTAACATCAGCCTAAAAAAGACATAATTAAAAGATACACCTCTTGGGGAAGGGGGTATAAAACACCAGCGTTTAATGCATTTCCAGTGCTTGACATCCGGAAAAGGATTTCATATCCTCCTTTACTCCTGAGTTTGCCTGAAGTGCCCTGAGGTGGAGGGTGAGAGGGCAGACAGACAGAAAAGGGAGGGGGAAGGGGGTGAGAACGGGGGTGAGAACAGTTCTCTCTTGTTACTCTGAAGCCCCTCCTAGAGGGGAGGGTGGGGAACCCTGTCACCTAGGATGGGGAGGAAGCACGGGGGCTGGTTCAGCTGCTGCTTTCCCCACCAATTAGACATCCTAGTGGAAACAATGTCGCCTCAGTTAATCACTTAATGAAATAAACAGCTAATCAGATTCTGGAGAAGCTGCCACTGTTTCTGAACCTCTGAGACACTCCACTTGCATTAGGAGGGAGGAGGAAACCGGGAGGCTGGAGATTAATTGGGTAGAAGGCAGGCGGTCCTGGGAAACTTCTGATAGAAAAGGCCCGTTCCAGAGCCCTCTGGTTTGAGATTTGGGACAAACCCCCCTGCTCAGAAATGCAGGCTTATTACTGAGGTCGTGATGTGAAGGGCTGACAAGAATTGGACGGGAGAGAATGAGAAGAGACTTCCTAGAGACAGGGCTGCCATGGGCGGGAGAGGAGAGAGAGGGCTGATTTGTCCTGAGAAGATCTGACCCAGGTGGAAGGTCTGAGACTTTCCTGGGGGACAAGGCCCAGAGCCCCCTCTTCCAGGCCCTGATTCCTGATCACTCTTGTTACATGATGTTTCCAGTTGTACCATCCGGTATTCCCCTGGTTGCCATGGTACTGCACATTCAGCTTGCTTTTTAGTGGTCCAGGTCCAGGGTGGAAGAAGGATTGATCAAATCAGGACTACAAATTTAGAATGGGAAGATACCTCAGAATTCACCTAGTGTGAAACCTGACCAAGGGAGGTTGGAAGGATGGTACAGTGGAAAGAAGAGCCTTTGCTCTGGAGTCTGAGGCTTTGGGCTCAAATCTCACCCCGGGGGTGACTATTTCTTCCACCCATTCATCCCCCCCAGCCTCCATTCCCTCATCAGTAAAATGAAGGGGTTGGACTAGATGGCCTTTGAGGTTCCTTTCAGTCCTAGATCTGTGCTCTTATAAAAGTGCAAAAGAGATGAGAAATAGCTGCCCAGAGCAACCTGCTCAGCAACCCATGCTGAGAATACATCTGTGGAAATGGTATCAGGGCAGAACTTGGGGAAAACACTGTTCCAGAAACAGCGCTTTGTATCAGAGAAATGCTGGATCGGGAATCTGCAAGTCCAGAGATCAAATCTGGCCTCAGGTGCTAGTTGTGTGACCCACAGCTAATTATTGCTTACTTGCCTCAGTTTCCTTAATTATAAATGTGGTTTAAAACAGCCCTTAGCTTATAGGGTTCTTACAAAGATCAAGTGAGATTATATATTTGTGTGTGAGGGGTAAACCGCCTCACACAATGCTTAGCACAATGACCAGCCCATAGTAGGCATTATATAAATGCTTATTCCTTTCTGGAGAAGTTGGGGAGAAGGAACTGGTGGTCTCTTGAGCCTGGTTCTATTCTTGCTCCTTTCCCCCGCTCTTCCACTTGAGTTTTCTGAGTTCTCTTTCCTGCTTCCCATTCCTCAAACTTCAAAACTATGAGTCAGCTGGAGAGATTAGGCCCATGGTAGGTGGGGAATATAAAGGGGAGTAAAGGGATGTCTGCAAGAGTGAAAGGGGTGGGGAAGCTCCTCCCCCCCAAAAAAAAAAACTCTGAGTCGTGAATTCTGAAATAACAGATGTCTGTTCACATATTAATGAAGTTGGGAAAATCATTGGCAAGTTTTTCATTCAGTGTCAGAATGAACCCAGAGGCCTTATGTTCTCACATACATACACAGACGCCCACTGTGCCTCTGTCTCTCTCTTTATCTCTCTTTCTCTGCCTTTTCTGATTGTCTTTTTCTTTGTCTGTCTCTCTATTTCTCTCTTACACACACATACATCCCTTTAAAAAATAGAGGTATAAGTGTACACACTCAAACAGATGCTCCCAAACTGATTCACTCAATAAATAGGAGGTGGGTAACTAAAAGCTCTAGCTACAGTTAAGGGATGTGTATTTTGGGGAGGGGAAATCTTTCTGAGGGGAGAGCCCCTCTGCCTACTTTTTTCCTCCATACAACCCACTAGCTATCCTCCTCCTCCTACCTCCCCCCCACCCCATCCCTATTCTTGCAGACTTGCTTTGTTGTTGCTCAGTTGTTTTTAATCTCCTGTGACTCTCCGTGACCCCATTTGGGGTTTTCCTGGCAGAGACATTGGAGGGGTTTGCCATTTCCTTCTCCAGCTCATTTGACAGATGAGGAAACTGAGGCAAACAGGCTTAAGTGTCTTGCCCAGAGTTGCTAGTCCTCTGATAAGTCCAGTATTCTTCAAGAATCATAGGATCAGTTTTAAAGAAGAAAGATTCTATCTTAGAGGTCATCCTAGTCCAACCCAGTCATTTTACAGATGAGGACCTGGGGCCTAGAAGGGTTAGATGATTCACTCTTGATAACATAGGTTGTAAGAAGAAAAGCCAAGATTGAATCTTTGTCAGGCTGAGAGTGAGACACAGGTCCTGGACACCAGGATCTCAAGTGGGGTGAGGGGAACAATATTCGAGAGTTTAGAATCCCCAGAAGCTTATTCTAGCTCAGACTGAATTGAAGGGCTCCCTCCTGAGTGTGTTGGTCTAGTTGGCCCAGAAGGAAACAGGCAGGTTGGTTCTATGGAAAGAACCATTACTCTGGAGTCTGAAGATTTAGATTCAGATTTCACCTTTGATGGTGATTACCTTTTTGACTACAGGTGAGTCCCATATCTGCCTGAGCCTGGACTTCCTCATCTGTAAAATGAGATTCAACAAGAGGGCCTTTGACTTCCAGATCTATGTTCTTGTGGAGGCGTAGAGGAGAAGTGAGACGACGTGTCCCTGAACGTCCTGGGTCCCATGCCACAGAGCTGTCGCCCTCCTCTGGGGGAACATCTGTGGAGAGGGCACCAGGGCAGAGTTTTTCCCCTTGTCAGGGCACCATATTTATCCTCCCACCCAGATGGGTGTCAAATTGCCACCTGTCCCTGCCAAATCTCAACCATGTTAGGGCAGGAGTTAATTGGACATAAGCCTGGTAATTATCCAAGCTGCACAAAGATGGGGTCAAAGGAAGAAAGATGAAATATTCACATCCATGGAGTGCTTAAGCATTTACAAAGGGCTTTCTCCCCCTTTAAAACAAACCCAAACAAAACCTCTGCGAGGTAAGTAACACAAAGCGTGGTCCTTGTTGAAAGATGAAAATTCCAAGCCTGAGAAAGTTGCAACTTCCCTATGGATGTCACATAACTCTTATCTGTCAGAGTAAGAATTTGAACTCAATCTCTTGACGCTTGAGTATAAGGATCTTTCCATTCTACCAAGAGAGAGACATTCATTGAAGTAGAAAAATCAATCAATGGTAGAGAAATCAATATTTATTATATGGCTAGCAACATACCAAGCACACCATAATACAAGAAAAAGAGGAAGAGACCCCCGAGACTGAGGAAGAAATACAGAAACAGACCTGTTTTTAAGAGAAAACAGGGGAAAAATGGCAGAGATAGATAGAGGGGCCAAAAGAAAAAACACAAAATGACTGGGAAAGAAGAATATAGAAGTGGAAAGGGGTGACAGGCCTATTTCTGTCAATGAATAGCTGTGGGATCTTGCATGCTCTCTGAGCCTCAGTTTCCTTCTCTGTAAAATGGTGATTGAAAATATTTTCTTTTCCTACCTCAGAAGGGTCAGTAGAGGTCAGTCCCTTTTGCTTACATCTCATAGAAGCACAGTTTGTGGAGCGGTGAATTGGTCCAGCTATTCTAGAAAATAATTCAGAATTATTCCCCCCAAATTACTAAATTGCACATATCCCTTGGCCCATATATGTTACAGAAGTGAATCACAAACTTTAAATTGTTTTAAAAAAAAAAGGGAAGTTATTACTGATTTTGTATTTGTTTTGTGAGTGACCATAAAACATATATTAATGCAGTTTTAAGCTTTAGGGACGTCCTATACAATCCTTATTATTGTCATTCCTTACAAGCTACAAGAAAGAGGCATAGAGATACGCAGGAACAGAGAGACAGTGAGCTGATGGAAACACTGATGCAAGGACAGCCTCAGCAGAGATGGGGGCTGGTGCTATCACCCATCAGTCACTTGTGCTCAGTTTTCTTTCTCTCGGGGTAAATGGATCTGCTGCCGCAGCAAACAACTGTCCATTGTGTCCTCCTGAGGGACGAGCAGGGAAAACCAATCACTTCTGATGCAAATGAGGCAGCCTGCTTCAGCCCTCCCCATCCACTCCCCGCCCTGCTTCTCCCCTAACCCTAATTCCCCCCTTCTGGAGAAGGAAGTCTCAGACCCCCTCCTTTCTTCTTCCCTACCCTTACAGCCCCCTGGCATCCAAACCCTTCCCCCAAGAGCTGCCCTTGACCCACACGCTACTTCTCTCGCCAGGGCTGGGCAGCATGGCAGAGGAAAGATCTGGGACAGGTTCCCAGGGGCCAGGGGACCTTCTTTATGACATCTGAAATGTCCCAGGGACAGCCCTGAAGCATCCAAGGGAGCAGGCGAAGGAGGTGGGGCTGGAGGGGCGGATAGAAGAAATTGTAAACAGGCCCAACAGTGCACTGTGGGTGGAATGGTACCCGGATCCAGCCATTCAGGTAAAGAGTTTGGAACTAAATGGGGCATGGCCTTTGACATACAGCTAAGCAGCTCAGTGGGTAGATCAGGGGAACCGAGCTTCAGTTAAAAAAATCTAACCTCAGACAGGTACTTGCTTTGTGAATCTGGTTAAGTCACTTGATCTCTGTTTGCCTCAGTTTTCTCATCTGCAAAATGAGGATAATAATATCATTTACCTTCCAAGTTTGTTTTGAGGACCAAATTAAATAATAATTGTAAAGCACTCAGAACAGTGCTTGGAACATAGTAAGAGCAATATCAATATTAGCTATATTTTTTCTTTAAAATTGTTATTATTATTTTATAATATTTATCAATATTTTATTATTAAAATTATTTATTTTTATTTTCAAAATGTATGCATGGATAATTTTTCAACATTGACTCTTGCAAAAGCTTGTATTCCATTATTTCCTTCCCTTCTTCCCTAGATGGCAAATAATCTAATAATATTAGCTATTATTATTACTGTTAATATTTTAGCACAACCTGACATAATAAGTGCTGTATAAATGCTATTATCATTATTATTATTATTATTATTATCATCACTTCTAGGTTTTAATTCCCAAAGAGATCAAAAAGAAGAAAAGGACCTATAGTAGCAAAATATAATAATTCTTTTTGTAGTAACCAAAAGTTGGAAACTAAGAGCAGGTCCTCTTATTGAGGAAGAATGAAACTAATTATGTTTGAAGATGTTAGAATATTATGGTGCCATAAGAAATTATGGAATGGGGGCAGCTAGTTGGTGTAGTGGATAGAGCACCAACTCTGAAGTCAGGAGGACATTGAGTTCAAATTTGACCTTAGACACTTAATACTCGTTAGCTGCATGACCCTCAACAAGTCACTTAAGCCCAATTACCTCAGCTAAAAAAAAAAAGAAAAAGAAATTATGGAATGAATAGTTTCAGAAGAACCTGGGAAGAACTCTAAGAACTGATGCAGAATAAAGTAAACAGAACTAGGAGAACAATTTATACAATAACATTACAGAGAAAAACAACTGAAAAATTTCAAAATTCTAGTAGATGAAATGATAAACAATAGGTCCAGAAAACTGAAGTTGAAAGATTCACCTTCTGCCAGAGAGGTAATGAAATTTAAGTTCATAGAGAGATATACATTTTCAGGCATGACCAATAATGGGAATTAATTTTGTTGGAGTATGTGTTTAATGATGAAGATTTAATTTTTGTATAGTTTTTTTAAAAGGGGTGTTCATTGGAAAAGAGGTAGATTTAAAATGCATATATAAAGATTTTAAATAAGAAAATTGCCCTTTTGGTTGGTGGAGAGAGATAGGCAGGCTAGTTTTAAAGTCAGATGTATTACCCTACTCTATAATTACTGTGTGACCTGAGATAAGTATTTTCCCCATATAGAGCTTAAATATTATCTGCAAAATGAGGAGTTTGGACAAAATCATAGCTTCTTAAACAGTGGGTCTGGATCCAATATGGGGTCACATAACTAAATTTGGTGTCATGAAATGACATCAGTAAATATTTGATTTGTATACCTATTTTATATAATTTAATATACTTTTATGATCAGAATTACATTTCTCAGGTAAGAAGAGGTCTGAGTAGAGAAAGTTTAAGAAACACTGAACTAAGATCCCTTATGATTCTTTTTCTTTTTTTTTTTTAATATATATTTTTTTACTGAGACAACTGGGCTTATTTGAACTGATCATATTTGAACTCAGGTCCTCCTGACTTCAGGGCTGGTGCTCTATCCAAATGGATAGAGCATATCCACTATGCAGTGGATAGAGCACTGAGCCACCTGGCTGCCCTTCCCTCACAATTCTTAACTCCTTCTATGAGACCCAAGGTAGGATGCCAGATATCAGATAAGGTGGGAAGTGGGCTTTATGCAGGAATGCTGTGCTAGAAAAAGTTACAAGACACATTAATACAAATATGTAGTTCTTGAGAGAAGCAGCTTAGTGTAGTCTTTTGTAGACAATTTACATTCAAGTCTTATCTGATCAACAATCTGGTTATGTGACCCTTAGCAAATCCTTAAGTAACCTTTTTTGTCTTACGTGCTAGTCTGATAGCTTCTTCTGGACCCTGAGCCTCCCTGACCTCTCTTCAGCCTCTCACAAGTCAGTTCCCTTCTCCTAGATAAGCTGCCCTACTCTGTTCTGGTTCTCGTCCTTCAGCCTGCCCATCCTCTCTTGCTCAATCTTCTTTCCTTGTCTCCCGACTCCCTTCTCTTTTCACTCTCTGCTATTTCAGATCTCAGCTCCCATTTGTTCAGTATCCTTCATTTTGGAAGAGGACCAGTGACACTGTGGGGGGATTTGCCATCTTGACTTGCTCATGAGATGGGTTTAAATGAGGCAGAATTGCACAAAGTCATCAGTCTCATGCTCTCTTCCAGAAGTCCCATGGCAAGACAGAAGTCAGGACGACCGGTGATGGACCTGATGTGGTGGATGATCTTGCTACCATCCCAGGGCCGTCGGATCAAGCTCTCAGCACTCCACACTCTGCCTTCATGGCTGCTGAAACAACATTTTCTCACCTGACCGCTCCTCACATGCTTGGGTTAAACATCTTTCTAACTCACTGATGGGTCTGAGGTCTATCAGGAACCCTCATCATGGTCCATCTACCATGACGCTTTCTGTTGAGCTTCTTGGAGCCTGGGATGAGTTGGGTGAAAAGTGGAAAAAGTGGATGAACATCCCTAAAAAGGGCTCCTCAGGCCCTCACATCAGAAATACTGGTCCTCCCTGAGCACTCCATGTACCCCATTTGTTCAATTATCACCTTTCTGTGGATAATTCTCATCTCTCTATATCCCACCCTCATCTCTCTGAGGAGCATCTCCAATTGTCTCTTGGTTAATTTAAACTAGATATTCTAAAGGTATCTCAAATTCAACTGATCAACTCATCCAAAACAGAACTGATCTCTTTTCCTGACCCTTCCCTCTTCCAAATATTCTCTTTGACTATTGAGGATACCACTAATGTCTCAGTCACCCAAGTTTAAACTTCAGTGTCGTCCTCAACTCCTTACTCTTATCCATCCCATAAATCCAATCCATTGCCAAATCTTATTTTTATTTTAACTATTTTTCTTATATATCTATTCCTCTCCACTCCTAACACCATAACCCTAGGTCAGGGTGCATAATTGCATTCTGAATTATGCAATAGTATTGATCTCTCTGACTCCAATCACTCCCCATTCAGCTCCATCCTCCATTCAGCTATTGAGATGATTTTTCTAAGGCAGAGACCTAACTATGTAGCCTCTCTGGTTAAGGAACTCCAGTGGGTCCCTGCTATTTCTAGGATCAAATGTAAACTTTTCTATTTTTCATTTAAACTTCATAATCTACTTTTCTAACCTTCTTACATATCCTTACTCCCTTCCACACTCTGATTCAGTGACACTGATCTACCTGGTTCCTTCACCTCCCATCTCTGCTGTCCCCCACACCGAGAACGTTTTGTCTTCTCACCTTGGATTCTTAGGGGTTTTTTGGCTTCCTTTTAGATTGAGCTTAAATCCCATCTCTTGCAGGAGGCCTTCCTTGGTCCCCTCAGCTTGTCCCTTTTTGCATGCTGTATCCATTTAAAGGAGAGTTCCTCGACACTAGAGACTGCTTTCTTCCCTCTTTTTCTTTTCCCAGCCCTTAGTTCAGTGCCTGGCACACATACTTACATTCTTTTTGATTGTTGATTGACAATGTTCTAGTATCCCCAGACATTTCTATAAGACCATAAATTGCAACATGTGCATTGGAGGGAGATAACCCAAATTGCAGTATCTGCATAGACAATGAAATCTCAAGTTCAGCTCCTTCTCTTTCTTCCCTCTGCCAAAGAACTCTCAAACAAAAAAGCTGTGAGACTTGAGAGTGGAGGTGAGCACAGGGATGGAACCCAGGCAAATGGGGCAATTCCTCCACCATGTCCATTGTTGTTGTTCATCCTTCTTTCTCGGAAGAGGACCAATGACTTCAGAAGAGTGATTTCTTGACTTGAAAATGAATTGGATTTAAATGAAGTCATCAGCTTCATTCTTACCTACAGAGTCACTGGAGTCCACTGGCAAGACATCGGTCAAGACGACTGGCAGTGGCCCAGCATTGTGGTCATAGCACTGATGGGAAACCAGAAAGTCCAAGTTGCTGTGGAACCTCATTTTGACACCTTCAGAGAGCTCCAGGGAGCAGTTTCTTGAATTCCTGCGGCATCGTTTTCATGTCTGCGCGGTATCTGATGAAAAACCAGGAGTAGTTCCTGGGGTTTTGTGCTAATTTGGGGGCAGAAGGAGTTGGAAAGGAACTCTGTGGTCATTGAGCACAACCACAAACTGCCAGTATAACATATCCAAGTGTTCATCTTGCCTGGGAGGATGGCAGATATAGATTAATTTTCAATGTATTTGCACTTCAGAAATCCAGCCAATGTTACAAATCAGACTTGATTTATTGTTCTGTTGATTGTTTAGACTTAAGAAAATAAAGGAGAAAATGTTAATAATGCAGACTTGTGTCATGGATACAACTCCCTCCCCCACTGGTTGTTAAACATTTACCAATATACCTTGGTATGATGGAAGATTGCCAGAGGCTGCTGCTTCCTATATTACTGCCCAGAATGCTGAATACTCTCTTCCTCTCCTCTCTCCCTCCTAGGGAGCTCATCTCTGTTGTTTAAAATTGGTTTACATTTGTTTAATTAGTCCTGAATGTTGGCTTCCGATAAAGTTTGATTGATGGGTCACAGCAGATCTCAATTCTTATGTGGAGAATTATAGAATTAAAGCTTGAAAGAAAGGCCATCTAGTCTGGTGCTTTTACTTTACAGAGGAGGGAACTGAGTCCCACAGAAGCGTGTTTCTTTACTTTGGATGGAGAGTCGGAGTTAGAAAGTCATATGAATAACACGGCATGAAGGGAGATAATGAAAGGAAGAGAACAAATTCCTTATTGAGATTTTGTCCTGACTGAGGGAACTCCTGGACTAAGTAAAAGGGAGTCTTAAGATTTTATATCCCTTCACTTCCAAAGTGCACAAAAAAAGGTTATCCCCCGAGGAAAGTCTGAGCTGTTAGTGAGCAGTTTTATGTGGTGGAAGGAGGCTGGGAAGCAAGGAGAAGGAGCCTGTTCGCTTCCAGGCAGCTGGCCTTGTGGGGGTTTCCCCTTTGTTCTTTCCCAGCATGTGAAAAGGGGCCCATCCTTCCTGCACTGGCGAGGGAATGAGACTTTGACTTAAGGAAAGTCATGGCCATGAGGGGTGGAAGGGAAGAGCCCCCTGAGAGGGAGCAGCTAGGATTTCGGTTTTCCTTCTAACCCCAAGGGGCGTACACGTGACTATATTGTGTACACACGCAGATTCATGTGGTTTGTACTCACACATGCAGGTACACATGTTGAGCATGCAGACACATGGTTATATGGTGCACACATGTGGTGGTGTAGGTTGTAAATGTTCACACACATGTACTGCCCACGTGGTTCTGTATGTCTGTGCATGTGTGTGTGTGGTGTTGCACACTACAGGTGGTGTTGCACACACATTTGTAAAACACACATTTGTAAAACACACATGCATGTATGTGCATTTGTGCACATGGTTGTGTGTACATGCACATGTATATGTAAACAAAGCTATTTGTGTGTGTATTATATATGTGAATAAGTATGGTTTTGTGGTTATATATGTGTGTAAGTTTGCCCATTTGTATATATACATATAGTTCTCTGTGTATGTGTGGTTATGTGTGTATATACATGTGCATTGTGACACAGTTACATATGTACACATGCTATACATATTAAGCATGTATACATGTTCACGTAATGCACAGTGCATATGTACACGCATGTGATCATGTGTATTATATTGTATTTGTTCTTCGTTCTCGAAGAGGTCCATGAAGTCCATGAGGGGAGGCCATGCCATGCAGGTGGAGTGGATTTAAGTGGGGAGGGTGTGCAAGGGCACCTGCTTCCCTTTCTCCTCCAGAGCCACGTGGGTCCAGTGGCCCCAGAGATGACTCTGGATGCAGCAGGAGACCGTGGCCGCTTTAAGCTAAAATCTTTAACGAGTCTCAGTTTGACTGGACTACAACTGGATTAAGGCGAGCGGCATCTGAGGCAAAGAATGGTCTCTTTCATGTAGCCCAAAGAAAGAATGATAAATAAATCTGGGAGGGAAAACCCTCAAGGTTTCTAGTCAAAACAGAAATGATGCTATTAAATGTACACACATGCTTACATGTATATCTATGTGCACACACAGACACACACACCTTTCTCCTTATTAGCATATTGGCTACTTGGGTTAGCTGCTGCTTCTCCTAGTTACAAGCCCCCTCCCTAAGAACAGAGTCAGGAACACTCTGGGTAATTTACCTTCATGTAGGAAATTCCCTCTGAGTTCAGTGAAGCTTGGAAAGGGGGTTAACCTGCCACTAGGTAGCCCTGCCCTGTCTCTTGTACAAGTCTTTTGTCCAGGCTCCAAAAGGTAGGTTACATAAGTATGACTTCACAATTATTGCTATTGAATTCCTTATTAGATTCAGGTCAGTGTTCTAAGCCATGGAGAACCTTTTGGGCTCTGCTCTTGTCATCCAGAATGTTGGCCATCCCTCCACACTGTGTTTTCTGCAAATCTGATGAGCTGCCATCTGTGCCTTCGTCCAAGTTATAGCTAAAAATGTGAAACAAGATGAGGTGAAGTGCAGATCCTTGGAATAATCTCCTGGGCACTTCCTGCCAAGTTAACTTTAAGTCATTAATAACTATCCTTTGAGTCTGGGTATTTATCCATCTCAGTGTCTAGATCACATCTCTCTCCTTCTTTTTCTCAAGAAGAGCTTGAGTTATTTTTATCAGAATGTAGGTATCCATGGCATTTTCCTTATCTACCAGTTTAATAACCCTATCAAAAAAAAAAGAGAGAGAAGGTTTTGTTTCTGATGAAGTCATGCTGGCTTTTCATAATCACTAATTTCTTTTCTACATGTTCAGTTCCTTAAAAATCTGTTTTAGAATTTCCTCCAAGAATCAGCCAATTTTATTTATCTTATGAAAATCAGGACAACATTTTCTCTTCTTCACTTCTAGTCGTCATTGTTTTTCAGATATCACTGGCAGAAACTCAGCAATCATATCTGTCAATATTTTAACACTCGAGAATGGGGTTCATCTGGGCTAGGTGACTTGATTCATTAAAGGGAAGTGTTGTCTTATTATTTCCTTATATATCTTTGATAATAATTCCCATTTTCATTCTGGTTTTTCCCTCTATGGCCAAAGTGTAATGAAGTTTTTGCATGTGTCTAGATCATGTAAGATGAAGGTATCCATGGAGGAAGATGGCAGAGATCTGCTTTTGGAATAAGGCATCCCAAGTTTCCCTCACCCTTGGGGGGAAACCTAGATGGGATCTTTTTTTTCAGTGACTACAGTTGCTGTGATAGACTGTGCAGGTCTTTAAAACTATCCCACTGGGACAATCTCACTCTTTCCTTCTGTCAGGATCCAACAGAGTGGAAGGTACAGAAAGATTCTGGGGAAAAGATGAAATGAAAAAGTTAACATACCTGATTCTGGGGAATTGGGAGGAGTGCCAGGCTCACTGTTTCATAAGATTCCAGCAATTCTGATCTATTGCAAATCATCATTGTTCCATCCAACCTAATCAATGGCCCTATCCCTTCTTTGATAGTCTTTAAAGCTAGCCATTTTCATCTCATTTTGAGTGTTCACACAACAAATTTTACAGGACTATGACACATTTTTGTATTCATTTTGTGACTTGCTCTTGCTTCCATTTTATGTATTTATCTTTTTAAAATCTATATTGATTCATCTTGCTAAGTGAGTATTAAGCTCTTAGTTGCTGCACTCCTGGAGGACCATGACTGATTTCGGAACCCTCTAAATTTGCTACTCAAGTGTGAAATAACAATAATGCTATCCTTCAATCTGAATGAAAAACTATTTAGAAGGTATACATGTATAATTGCTAGCATTACACATGCTTAAGGACAAGTGGAAATAAAGAATGGGCAAAAAAATCTAAGCTATGTTGGTTGGTCGGTGAATTCCCCATGTATCTACAAAAGTATATTTAGACAACCTCTCTTTTCCTCTTTCATCATCAGAATTGTTTTCCTTTTGTCTCTGAAGAATTTCACTCTTAAGTGCTTCCCATCTTTCCTAATGTGACTTCCCCTGAAGAATTTTAGCCCATGGGATCTTGTCCTTTCTCTGACCCCTTTGAAATTTGCTTTGTCAAATTAATAACAGTCATTTTTCAGTTGTGTCCAACTCTTGGACCCTATTTGGGGTTTTCTTAGCAAAGATACTGGAGTGGTTTGCCATTTCCTTCTCCAGCTCATTTTGCAGATGAGGAAACTGAGGCAAATGGGGTTAAGGTTCTTGCTCAGGGTCACACAGTTAATAAATATCTGACACCAAATTTGAGCCTAGGAAGATGTTTTCCTGACTCCAGGCTCTGCTGGATGTTCTAATTAACATTTATAATAGTGCTTACTGAGCCAGATTACAATTATTATTTCATTGCATCCTCATAATAACCCTGCCCATATTTTTTCCCTTGTCACAAATCTAGGAAGGAGTTGGCCAAAGGTTCCCCCCATCTTCCCCCCAGCAACCAGTTCTTCCTTGTTAATGCAAATCAGATTCTGAATAGAATTCTCTTTATCTGTTTCTTTACCTTCTAAAGGATGAAATTATCATTAAGGCAAGGAGTTATTAGCTCTCACATTTGGCATAAAGAAAACGTCAGCAGATGTCTCTAATATTTCTACAGGGTGCCTCCAAAAGTCACAGAGCAGTTTAAGATTTGATAACTTCCATTTGTAAAGGAGTTTCACAGCTTATGGGGAAGTTCAGGTGTAATATATAGCCTCATTTGTGGGTTGTAGGTTAGAATTCTCTTTTAACACCAGTTAGTAGCTTCAAGCTCATTGGCCAGCTGTAGCAAGACCAAAATCAACTAACATCTGTGACAATTTCTTTAACATTTATTTTTTCCAATTTGAAACACCAGATTTTGTAAAGGTGAGTGTTGAAAACTATTCTGGCATGCATTGGAAAAATAAAATACTATTAAAACAAATAAATAAAAAATATAGAAAAATAGCAAAATTAGCAAAAATGTGAAATGTCTTCATTAAAAAACATTTATTTCATCAAAGGATAAGAATAGACAATTTTTTTTTGTTTTTATGGTTTTTTTTTTAGTTTTTTTATTATTATAGCTTTTTATTTACAAGATATATACATGGGTAATTTTACAGCACTGACCATTGCCAAGCCTTTTGCTCCAATTTTTCCCCTCCTTCCCCAACCTCCCTCCCCTAGATGGCAGATTGACCAGTACATGTTACATATGTTAAAGTATAAATTAAATACAAGATGCTGTTCTAAAGATTTCTGTATTTTATAAAATAACTACACTTATTTTAACATTTTTTTTAATTTGAAAAACAATTTGAGTTTCCAGGTGTCTCCTTTCCTATTACCCTATCCATTGAGAAAGCAAGCAATACTATGTGAAGTATAGCTTAAAGATTTCACAAAGAGAGAAAGGACAATGATCCTATAGTCTCAAAGCTGTAAACTGGTTTAGACATCTTTATTCCCTAAATTTATGTCTCACTACCATTATGGTTCACATTTGTGCCTTTTCCTATCATGGATGTTACATGTATTTGTGAGAGAGTGATTTTCAGATATGTGGTTAAAATATTTTATAGTTATGGTTTTTACTTTGCCATCTTCCTCCCTCCCTTTTTTTCTTCTCCACCTCATCTCTGTCCTAGAAATAGCTACATATATATATATGTATATACATATATATATATATGTAAATTTCTTATTTACATCTATTTATCAGTTCTTTCTCTGGATGCAGATGGCATCTTCCTTCAATATCCCTTGTAGTTAATTTGAGTATTTATAGTAGTCAAAATGACTTAGTTGATCAGAGTTGTTCTTAAAAAAATAATACTGTAAATGATGGGTGTTTTTTGTTCTTTTTTTTGTGCAACTTTATCCATGCTAAAAATCAACTATCTCATTTTGTATAGCACAATAATATATGTGATCATATACTACAATTTGTTCATCCCTTTCCCAATTGACAGACATCCCTGAAATTCCCAGTCTTAATCAAAGGTTTTGCTTTTAGTTTATGGTGACTACTTGCCAGATATTAAAGGTAAAGTAAATAAGTACAGTGGTAGGGCTTAGGAGAGTGACCTCAGAGACAACACCTGTACAGCTTTGAAGTGGTAATTGATCTTTGGAAAGTAGCCCAGAGGGAATGTCTCACAAAGAAAAGACAGAAATCAAAAATCGAATAGATCATTTGGATTCTAGATGCCTCGGGCTAAATCTGGTTAAGGAACAGAATAGATTCCTTGATGAAGTATAAAAGCTGGGGAAATTTTTTTACAGACTGTATTTCTGATAAGTGACTCATTTCTAAAATATATAAAGAACTGTGTAAGTTTTATAAGAATTACAAGTCATTCCCCAATTGATAAATGATCAAAGGATATGAACAGACAATTTTCAGATGATGAAATTAAAGCCATCTGTGAGCACGTGAAAAAATGCCCTGAATCACTATTGATTAGAGAAATAAAACAACTCTGAGGTACCACTTCATACTTTTCAGATTGGCTAAAAAGACAGAAAAAAATAATGATAAATGTTGGAGGGAATGTGGGAAAATTGAGACACTAATGCATTATTGGTGTAGTTGTGAAATGATCCAAACATTCTAGAGAGCAAAAAGAACTATGCCCAAAGGGCTATAAAAGGGTGTGTTTATTCCCTTTGACCCAACAGTGCCATTAATGGGTCTGTATCCCAAGAAAATCATAAAGAAGGGAAAAGGATCCACATGTGAAAAAAATGTTTGTAGCAATTCTTTCTGTGGTGGCGAAAATTTGGAAAATGACTACATGTCCATTAATTAGGGAATAGCTGAATAAGTTATAGTATATGAAAATAAGAGAATATTATTGTTCTATAAAAAATGATGAACAAGCTGATTTTAAAAAGGCCTGAAAAGATTTACATGAACTGATGCTGAGCGAAACAAGCAGAACCAGGAATATATTGTGCACAATAAAGATTAATTGTGAATTAATTCTTCTCAGTATTTCAGTGATCCAAGGCAATCCCAATAAACTTTGGATAGTAAATTCCACCTGCATTCCGAAAAAGAACTGTAGAGATTGAATATAAATCAACATATGCTTTGTTCACTTTTTTTCATGCTTTTCCCCTTTTGTTCTGATTTTTCTCTCCTGTCAAGTTCTGATTGTCTCTCAGTTGTAATCCTTCTCTGGGAAGAGGTTTCTTTTCTCTGTCCTCTTCTTCCCCTCCAAAAGTATGGGATTGCTGGACTTGTGAATCCATAGGACGTCTTCTTCTTGACCCAATCCAGAACTGCTCCGCCAGGGCCCAGTCCCAACTCTGGCCCAGACTCGACTCTCTCCTTGCTCTATGGTCTTCTTTTATCCTCCCAGAGAATGGGCGTGTGAAAATTCAAGGGCTTGTGGGAAAATTACTTCTACCAATGAACTCACTCCTTTTAAACATGCAAGCTCCTCCCCAGAAGTTCAAAGGGGTAAAGCTCCCCCTAAAGGCCAGAACCAAAAGGTGGGGACTAGAGAATTGTTAAGTACCGACTTAGCACTTAGTAAGAACCCATCATCTCATTATCTCATTAGCACTTAGTAAGAGCCTAACACTCTCCCAATATGATTTATAAAGAAATGTGTATTATACATATATAACCAGAAAAAAACCAATTAATTTAAAAAGAAAAAACAGAATAGGTTCCTTTCTCCTTTATTCTTCCCTTCTACTGGAAGAAGGGGAAATAGGAAATGGATATTTGGATAGTAAAACATGGAAGAGAAGAAATGAAGGTGTCAAGGTTTGGGGTGGATGACTCACCATACCACTTGTGTGTGTCCCAATCGCACATGGCCCAGTAAGACAATTCTTCTTTAAAATGGTTAGAAGAGGGGCTGTTAGGTGGCACAGTGGATAGAGCACCAGCCCTGAAGTCAGGAGGACTTGAGTTCAAATTTGACTTCAGACACTTAATGCTTACTAGCTGTGTGACCCTGGGCAAGTCACTTAACCCCAATTGCCTCAGGGAAAAAAAAAGTACATTAGTAGAATTGTACATATTTAGCATGCATTGGATTACTATCTAAGGGAGGAGATGGGGGAAGGGAGAAAAAGATTTGGACATAGTTTTCAATATTCACCCTTGCAAAACCTATCTATGCATATATTTTGAAAATAAAAAGCTTAAAAAATAAAACAAAACAAAAAAAAACCCTACCAAATTATGCAGTAAGAATAAAATTCCGTAGATTGAAAATCCTACTTGTCAGGTGTAGGTAATTTCTATTGATTGAATAAAATGTCCAAAGCAGCCAAAAAAAAAAAAAAAAAGATGATTCTTCCTTTCAACGTACTGCTCCGTCTGGTGATCTTTGGAGATCCTATGTAAAAATGTTTGCTTGTTGTGAAAAGATCTTTCTGGGGCTCATATTCCCAAAGCAATGCCTCCAGCAATTGAGGATTATATAATTCCTCAGAGTCAGAAATTTTGCATTTCCTTGAAAAATCAACTTAGTTATTCTGTAAATATATGTCACAAGCATCAAAAGAAATACCAATAAAATAAACTAACAATGACCATTATCTTAGTCACAAGGAATTTTCTTATGGTGCAATTCACAGCAAATTCTCCATAACAGACATGCAATAGTCATAGCACAATACAAAGCATTGCTTGACAGATTACTTCAACAAATAAATGTCTATAATCCCTGCTGGAAATAGAAAATATACTGTCCTGATAGAATTTGTACCTATATAACACACAAGCAAATAATAGTAAACAGCAAAAATAAAACAAAGCTAGCAAAATACACAGGTTTGTGATAACAGACCTGCATAAGCATGGCCATGCACAGCATGCAAATAACAAAGAAACTGCATAGTTAACAGGCAGGTGCTGTTCTCCTATGTGCCCTAAACTAGAACATAAGAAATGAAACAAAGCAGGAAAATGTTAAAAACAAGCATAACTCAAAGCTCAGAATGATTAATGCATGCATCAATAAAATCTGCAATTATAAGTAAGGTACTCATTCCATCATTAGTATTATCATCTTATTCCTTGTGGAGGAATTTCTCCTGTAAAATCCTAAGTGAGGCTGCTTGCCAGCTGAATGGGTCTAGCTCTTTAATAACCTGCTGACCTTTCTGCTCCTAGCCTAGTTGACCTATGATTTGGGCTAGTCAACATCTTCATCAGATCTATAGGTTGGAATTCCTAAATCTAAATCTATTGAGGGCCCAGGCTGATTAGGATGGATATTTCCGTGTTTTGTGAATTGTTTCTGTACCTTACAAGTCTTAATGGCTGAAGTTCCAGGTGGGAAACATTGCCTCTGGATTTAGTGCTCTTGCCTTTTCTTAACTAGAATTCCACTTAGTTTGAGGCTAGATCCTTGGGTTGTATTACATAACATCTCCTTCACTGGAAATGTCATTTTTTGAATCAGCATCTGATTCAGATAGTCTTTATACGATTGCTGTACAGGGTTGGAAGGAAAGTCATAAGCTAAAAAAAATAGGTATGCTTGTCTATACCTGATGGAACGATCAGTCACCTCTAAGATATACCTGATATATTTCCACTTGATTGTGTCTCAGCTTCCTGGGTAACACACATAACCTCCATTCCTTCTGGTATTGCTATTGCATTAGTTTTTTGTAGGTATGATAAATCTGAATGATTTCATTACACATCTTGTTGTAGAATCACTTTCACATTCCTAGACAAAGAAAGAATTGACACAGAGTTTCTGCATCCACATCATTCTTCCCAATCTTTCCATCCTTCTTCTAAAACAACAGGACAGGTGATGCATTTAGGCAGCTAGACTCTGTAATAATGGCATCAGACACCATTTTTTTGGATGGTTTCTGAGGTCTTCCATTTGGGATGAATGAATATTCTAGCACTCATCATGGTGCTTGGTGCATAATAGATACTTAATCAACATTGATTGATTCCTAGATTTTTTCCTGATTGGTCAAGAATTGGTGAGTTAGATTTTGTGAATTGCTCTTCAAGCATTTCCCACATTCTACTCATGAAGTGAGAATGTGTCTGTCTTCTTGCTGAGCTTCTGCCTCAATCGATCCTTTCATTCTTCTTGTACTGGAGAATCAGTCACTAAATTCAAATTTTCAGGATCCACCTTGAAGTTTGAAGAGCATAGCTCTCACGATGTCCTATTCCATCACTCTTTTCTTTCCCTATAGACTTCTGCAGAGCCCATGGATGGTCAAATATGCCTAGTTCATTACTTGTGCTTTTAAAAATAAACTGAAATTGGTTCCAATAAGGGTTGTCAATCCAGAGATGTTTGGTATGGATCTGTGTGTGTTAGGGCCATGTTGTCCATCTTTCCATCACTGCCAACAACTTTCTTAAGACATTTCAAGCTCCCATCTACATACAGAGAGAGAGGACTGTGGGAACTGAGTGTGGATCACAATGTAGCATTCACTTTTTTTGTTGTTGTTTGCTTACATTTTGTTTTCTTTCTCATTTTTTTCCTTCTTGAGCAGCATGATAATTGCAGAAATATGTATAGAAGAATTGTACATGTTTAGGGAGGAGGTGGGGGAAAGGAGGAAAAATTTTGGAACACAAGATTTTGCAAAGATCAATGTTGAAAAATTATTCATGCATATATTTTGAAAATAAAACGCTTTAATAAAAAAAAAGAAATTTCAAGCTCATCTTTTGTATCTCAATTATAGGTAGCTTTTGTCACTCATTTCTTCCTGGATCAAAACCCTATCAAGGGTCATAAAGGTACTTTCCACTAATTTTTTTTCCTGAGGCAATTGGGGTTAAGTCACACAGCCAAGAAGTGTTAAGTGTCTGAGGTCGAATTTGAACTCAGGTCCTCCTGACTTCAGAGCTGGTGCTCTATCCACTGTACCAATTAGCTGTACCACATTCCTTTTTTAAATAAGATTTTGAGTTCCAAAATTTTCTCCTTTCTTCCCTCTAGTCCCCAAAATGTCAAGCAATCTGCCATAGGTTATACATATAGATGCTTAATAAACACTTAGTGATTGACTAATTTCCTCTGATAACTCTCCTCAAAGGATTGGAGTATGTTATCCATTTGATATCCACTTTTCAAGGAAAGCAATGAATCCCAGATCTTAATTGTTGCTATACTTCTGTGTAGGTTCTTCTGAGTCCAAATAGAACCCTTAGACCTATAATGAACCTATTAAATCATTCTTTTAGATTTCAGTAGTCTGAAGTGACCTCTTTCTCCCAATGCTCATTCCTTGGAATTTAGTCTCTCGGGTACCAACTGTGTGTCCCTCTCTCACGTGCAGCATCCTTCATTGTCCATCTGGCCATTGTCGTGGCAAAACATTATTTTATCACCCATACTGCATCCTGCTGATGAAATTCTTGTATGAAACCATTATTGCCTCCATTTGTTCTTCCAACAGGAATAGTTTTATTTGTTCCATCACATCCTTTGTTGTGGGATCCTACTATCGAATCTTGATCTGCAGCATGGCTCCCTGGCTTTGTTTTTGAAGCTGAGATGCAAAAGCCAGATAAGGTAAAACTTCCTCAAGCTGAGCCCCATTTTGCAAAGAAACAACTATCCTCTACTGCTAATATTATTTGCTTTAGTTTGACAAGCTATAGCAGTGGCTATTGTGACTCATATCAACAATGGACTCGCATCTCCTGCAGCCTACCTTTCACTACATTCTCAGGTGTGACTGCTTCACTGTTTCAATCTTGGTATATGCCTCTTACGCTGAATAGTTAAATGTAGCCCTCTGCTTCCTGGGGAGTCTCACTGTTAGCACTTTGTATCTCTAGCTTTTGCAGACATGCTTGACATGTGATTTCAGGTTGTGTAGTCTTCAGATCTTGAGCAAATTTAAATGCTATTTTTAAGGCTTTTCATTAATCTACCTTTCCTGTCTACTGCAGGTACCTGTCAATGCTTTGGATGCCTGGCAGATCTAAATTTCTCACGATTGCTCTCTTAGAGAGTATGGTCCCTATCTGAGAAAATTACTAACTTGTACTATATTTTTATGATGTCCTTACTAATACTAATAGCTAACATTTATATAGCTCTTAAGGTTGTAAAACATTCTGCATATGTTATTTTATTTGTTAATAGAGACTCTGCAGTGTACTCTTAATATGAGTAGACCTCTAAGAATCTTAAATAATGCATTTCAACCAAGTCGGTCTCTATTTGTTAAAGATATTGCTCTGTGATTATGGTATTCAACAATGCTAATACAATAAAGCAAGTAATATGTTGTGAATAAACAATCATATGTAACTTCAGTGCAACGAGTTGGAAATCACAAGATCCCAGGAAAGAATTTCAATAAGCGTCTGCCTTCATGCACCAACAATTAGTATGTAACTATGCAAACACCCAATAAGTCAAGATCAATTGCACATTCATGCTATCTCATCAAAACATACTTAATTCATTAGTCAGTAGCATCAACAAAAATAATTTTGCTATTACAATTGTTTCATGATTGCAGTGAATTTATTATAAGGAGAAGAATTTCCCGGGGAGAATAAAACAATACAAAATCAAAATAAAGCTGAAAAAGCAAAATTTTCCTGGTATCATGATTGTAAGAAGAAAACAAAGTTCTCCATAGAACTAAGCCTTCTTATGAGTCATAAAGGTATTTTCTATTAGATTGTGACTCTTCAAGGGCAGGGACTCTCTTTTGCCTTTTTTTTTTTTTTTTTTTTTTTTTTATAATATCCCCAAGGCTTAACACAGTGCACACAGCAAGTGCTTATTAAATGCTGATTGACTGACTTTTCATGGGAGATTTAGATTATGATATTCACTTGAGATCCACTATCAAGGAAAGCAATGCATCTCATATTCTTATTGTTGTTAAATATGAATCTGAAAATATAAAAACAATCCTCTCCCTTGCAAAGGTTGGAAATTTCTTTCAAAAGAAAACAATAACAAGCAATGTAGACTAATATTCTCCTCAAGATAGAAAAAGAATTAGAAGATTTTCATAGTGAAAGAAATCAGAAATCAGGGTGATTTTGGTAAAATCTAAGCAGAAAAAAATAGAAAAATAATCACAAGAACCAATTATTCCAAAGATGAATTTTCATGTGTGACATTACTAAAGAGAGAATTTCTTCATGCAGAGAGTCTTATATGTTAGGGGGGATTCTAGGTATACCAACATCTCACTTGTAGGTCTAACTCAAGTAAGGTGAGCTGTTTCAATAAGAACAAAGCCAAACCACCCATATACCAGTTCTCCACTCCAAAGTCTTTTCCTTGACTTACCTTTCATTATGGATCTAAGTCCAATGGGAGATCTACTCTCTCCCATTGGTTCCAAATTCCTTTCCTTCCCTACTGAAGGGGAGAAATATCTCATCTAGCTTTTCAGCTTTCCTTAATATGCTGTATTTCCCTATTGGAGGTTAGAGAATGTCTTTTTGTCCTTGAGATGGGAGATTGTCTTTCTTTTGACTTCTATTTCTATTTTCAATGCTTATCACAGTATCTCTAACTCCATCATCTATAATCTCTGTATTCCTGTCTCTAGCATCTAGCTATTATATATATATATATGTCTATCTCTATCCTGTATCTCTATGTCTCTTTCTCTATCATCTATCTATCTATCTACCTATTATATCTATTATATATCTGTGCCTATCATCTATCTCTGTCTCTATCATCTATCTAATATTTATATCTGCTTGTCTCTATCTCACATTCTTATCTATCTCTCTGTCTGTCTCTATGATCTATCTTTATATCTCTATCATCTATCTATATCTATTATAGATATATAACTGTCTCTATCATCTATTATTTTTCTCTCCCTGTCACTATCATCTGTCTCTATGTCTCTGTCTCTTATCATCTAACATTTATATTTGTCTGTCTGCTTGTCTCTATGTATTTAACATCTATACCAATCTCTCTGTCTCTATTATTTATCTGTCTCATCTAATATTTATATCTCCCGTCTGCTTCTCCCTCCCTCTTTCCCTCTCTCTCTGTATCTCTATCATCTATCAAATATTTATATCTGTTTATCTCTAACATCCATATCTATCTCTCTGCCTATCCATATGATCTATCTCTATGTCTGTCCCTATCATCTATTATATCTATTTATATATTATCTACATATTATATATCTGCCTATCATCTATTATTTATCTCTCTGTCTCTACCATTTATTTCTGTCTCTGTTTCTATCATCCATCTAATATTTCGTTTGTTTCTAACATCCATATCAATCCTTCTGCCTATCTCTATGATTTATCTCTATTTATATATATTATCTATTATATATGCCTCTTTCTATTATCCATTATTTATCTGTTTGTCTATCATTTAACATTTATATTTATTTGTCTGTCTGCTTGTCTCTATGTATCTATCTAACATCTATATCTCTCTGTCTCTATTACTTATCTCTGTCTCATCTACCTAATATTTATATCTTCCTGTCTGCTTCTCTGTCTCTATCTCTCTCTGTCTCAATCATATAATATTTATATCTGACTCTCTGCCTGTCTTTATCATCTGTCTCTATGTTTCTTTCTATCACCTATTTATCAATTATATCTATATCTGTCTCTCTACCTGTGTCTATCATCTATCCAACATCTATGTCTGTTTGTCTGACTCAATCACGTCTCTATCATCTATTTCTATCTATTCTGTCTTTTTAAATGAAAAAAAAAACAACAACAACTAGCTTTTTCTAATCTTGTCCAGCTGACACCATTAATCACCCCAGTCAGGGTTGATGACCACCAGCTTTTTTTTTTTTTTTTTTTTTTTTAATAACAATGGGGAACACATTTCTAAACAAAGACAAGACAGAAATAAATCAGGAAAGAATCCATTTGGAGTGATGGCTGTCTGGGATTGTATATGAGTATATTGGACAGTCAAAGGAGGGTCAGTCACCCACCAGAGGCTTCCCTGTGGCTTTTCTATTTGTTTCACTCCAACAAGATAGATCCATGGCCTCAATTTTCCTTCCTGACATATTTCTCCACTGTCACATTTGATGTCAAATTTGGGAATTCTGGGTAAAACATGTTTGCTTAGCTGCCAAAGGATTTTTGTGTGTCTCACATTTCTCTGGTAATGCTTCCAGGTAACAGCTGGATAATCTGTCACTCCTATATCATGTCTATCACCAGTTTTTTTTAATCTTTATTTCCTGGTCCTTTTCTATTTCTTCTTTTTTTTCTTCAGGTTTCTTGTGGTATATTGTGGGTCTGGCAAATGTTCAGAGTACCTGGAATGGTATCTTTCTACCTGAGGAGGCCAGGGGGCTGGGCTCAAGAGAAACATGATGACTTAGAAGAGAAGTGTCTCGGAGATACTAGAGAACATTCATAGATATTTTGTGGTTAATTAAACACATGTAAAAGAGGAAGTTCTGTGATCCAATGAGGAAGCACTTTAAAAATATCTAACTGCCAGTATCAACCACTTTTTTTGTTGCTCTTTACTCCACTTCCTCCACTCAAGTATCATAGTGACTCTTGCTTATGGGCCCTGGTGAGAAACCATGCAGTAAGAGAAAGAAAGACCTTAGGCCTTTCTCCTTCCCTTAGGCCTGATGGCTCAGTGAAAAGGCCCTAGTTCTTGGCTTTTGTGCTTGTTTTTTTCCTATTTTTGGTAAAGGGAGCCTCTGTGAAGATCCTCGGGCATTCTGGTGACCCAGTCTCCCTGTATACAACTTCCTAGCATCCATGTCCCAAGGGCAAAGGAATGACCTTCAGGTCTGCAACCTGAAACAAGAACTCACCTGGAAGATGCTGCCTTTGAATATGACCTTGGTAAGACCAGTGCTAAGCAGGAGCTGAGCCTTAAGACTTGAACCAAATCCACAGAGTGAGGTGGTATTGGGAGGGGATGCCTCTGAAGCATTGGAGTGAAATATTTGTACTTTGTTCTTGCTATATCTCTGAAGTAAAATTCTCTTTGGAAAAGCCACCCGATGTTAAGGAGTTAAATGGAACTGTGGTGCTCATCACTTGGGGCAACCTAGCCAGTTGGGGCTCTAGTCACTCACGGAAGGGAAAAGAGATGCTATATCCCCTTGGAATCTTGAGGAACAGTTGCAGCAGCTTAACCCTGTGATAAAAAGGGCATTTCTGTATTCCAGTAATATGCCCCAATGACAAAGTTGCTTTTCTTTTTTCTTCCATTGAGCGTCACCCAAATTCTCTCTACTCTCTTATTACTGGATTTATTTTCCTTAACTTATTACAATACATCACATTTACTGATTGCCTACTCTATGCTAGGCAACCCTACTAGGAAAACAAAGCTAAAAACTAAATATTCTCCATTTTTCAAGAAGTTTACATTCTATTAGGGAAAAATAACCTGTGCACAGACAAATCTAAAATGTAAATAAATAAAATATTAAAATAAAACTATAATACATAATAAACAAAACATAAATAAATAATGTATAATAAATAAAATATGAAAATATGAATAAATAAAAGATAAAAACATAATTTCCATGAGACAAATACTAGCACTGTGGGGAAACAAGAGAGGACTTCTGTAAGAGGGAGAATTAGAGATTCTATGAGGTACATTCCAGGCATGGGGACAGTTCATTTTAGGGCACAAGAGCTGGAGATGAAATGGCATGTGTGAAGAAAGCAAATGAGGCATTTTGGTAGATGCATCGAGGATTTAAAGATAAGCAATATGTAGTGGGCAGCTAGGCACTGGGCCTGGAGTCAGGAAGATTCATCTTCCAGAGTTCAAATCCACACTTACTAGCCATGTGAACCTGGGCAAGTCACTTAAACCTGCTTTCCTCAGTTTCCTCATCTGTAAAATGAGCTGGAGAAGGAAATGGCAAACCACTCCAGTATCTTTACTAAGAAAAACTCAAATGGAGTCAAGGAGAGTCACGACTGAAAAACTGAATAACAATAGCAATAACAATATGTAGTTAGCTTAGAAAGATAGTCCAGGTTGCAGAATATATATGTTCATATGTGTGCATATATGTGTATGTATACACACATATGTATATACAGGCAAAACCAAACAGATATATTTGTTTTTTATCCTAGAGAGAAGAGAGTCCTTGGAGCTACTTATACAGGAGAGTGACATGGTCCAGTCTTTGCATTAGGAATATTATTTTGGCAACAAGGAGAGGAGAGGTGGCAGTCAGGAAGTCAATTAAGAAGCCATTGCAATTGTGTGAGGGGATGACAGCCTGAACTATCCTGATGGCTTTGTAAAAAGGGGAAAGAGAATGATTTTGAGATACATTGTAAGGTACATTCAGCAGCTAGATGGTACAGAGGTTAGACCACAGGTCCTGAAGTCAGGAGGACCTGAGTTCAAATCCAGCTTCAGACTCTTAACACTTCTTAGCTGTGTGACCCTGGGCAAGTCACTTAACCCCAATTGCAGCCCCCCCCCCAGAAAAAAGATGACTAAGTGGGTATGAGGAATAATGGAAGAGTTAAGAGTGACTCCCAAGGGTCAGTCCTGGGATTTTTAAATCTGCTGGTGCTCGCTCTCAACAGGTAGAGAAAAGTTCAGAAGAAAAGTAGATTTGTACGTTTAGGGTGAAATTAATAAGGTGTTTTGAGTTTGGGGTGTTTAAGATGCTTACAGACCTTCCATTTAGGAGCTATCTGCAGAGAGAGTATAACAAGGCTGATGAGATCACCATGGGAAAGAAAAAAGAACCCAGGAGAAACACTTGGGATACAGCTATACAAAGGGGGCAAGACATGGATGATTATCTAGTAAAGAAGTCTGGGAAGGAAAAGTCAGTCAGGTAAGAGGAAAGCCAGAAGGGAAGGATATTGTAAAAATGCAGGAAGCAGAGAATATCTAGGAGAATGCAGTGTTCAGCAATATTAAATGTTGAAGAGACATTAACAGGGATGAGGAGTAGGAAAATACCAATCCTGAACAATGCTTTTTAGCCCAATAAGAGCCTCAATTTCCTCATTTTTAGTAAAAAGCAGGAACTGGACTGGATAACTTTTCTGATATCCTTTCTTATTCTACATCTATGAGCCTATTATCCCGAGTTCAGTGAAGTATATGAAGTAGATCTGTGAGCCTATTATCCTGACTTTCAGTGACATCTATGAAGTAAATCTGTGAGCCTATTATCCCTAGTTTCAGAGAAACCTATGAAGCCAAAATTTCCTCTTTGTTGCTCTTGTGTATTGCCTGAGCTTTGGTGCATGTGCAGAAAATGGAGGACCTAGGTTTTTTCCTACTTTCTCCTTTTTTTAGATTTTGTCTCCTGTGACCTTCTAGGTATCTCACCTGCTATTCTTCCTTCATTATAGCTACTCCCGCTGGGATCTTGCTTGGTAACTATGTAGACAGAGTTTTCCCTTTTCCTTTCTCTTATCCTTTTCATTTTCATGTTTAGATTAATCATATATCAGGTAAACCCATTTTGACCAAACTTTATTAGGTATACTCCATCCTGGATGAGGGATCTGTCTTCCCTATATTTTAAGCTATAGTCCAGAAATCTGAGCCCCATTCTCAGGTAATAATAATAATAACAATAATAGTTAATATTTATATAGCACTCAATATGTGCAAGGGACTGCACTAAAAACTTTACAGTTTTTATATCTCATTTGATCTTTATAACGACCCTGAAAAGTAGGTGCTATTATTATTCCCATTTTACACATGAAGAAATGGGGAAACAGGATTAAATGACAGCTAGTAAGTGGCTGAGGATAGATTTGAATTCAGGGAAATGAGTCTTCCCTGACACACTACTGCACCCTCCTATTTGCCCAACAGTACTTTCTAGATCCATTTATAGTCAATAAGCTTCTGGGATATTGAGATTCCTAAAGTCATCTCTGTGCCTCTAAACAGGACCATTCTTCACACAGCTCTGAGATATTCAATAATGTGATGAGGTAGAGTGAGTGAGGGGGGATTAACTGAAGATTTCATCAGGATAGGGGGCTTCCAGTACAGAAACCACCTAGCCACGCAGATGAGTAACTCACCTGTAAATCAGCATTTTAGAGATTTACTCAGATCCTCCAGCCTGAAGGCAATCCCCTATTCTTTTTACTATGCCCGCTCTCCATAGTAAAAACAAAACAAAACAAAACAAAAAAACCCTCGCAAGCCCAAAAAATCAAACTATTTTATGGTATATTTTGATAATTGGTTTAACACGCCTAATGCAGAAATGTACAGGTAGACAGGTGGCGCAGTAGAAGGAGTCTGGGCCTGCAGTCACGAAGATTACCTTTTTGAGTTCCAATCTGGCCTCAGGCACTTACTAGCACTTGATCCCATTTGCCTCAGTTTCCTCATCTATAAATGGCTGGAGAAGGAGAAGCAAAGTACCTATTATCTCTGACAAGAAAACCCCAAGTGAAGTCATGAAGAGTCATATGTGACTGACCAAATGACCAAAAAAAGTAGTAATTTGTTTTTCATGATTTCATATTTTAATGGGTTTTGTATTTCTTGCTTTCTCAAAGGAGAGAGGATGAGAGGAAAGAGGTAATTTTAAACTGAATATTTTATAATCAATTTTTTTTTTTCCTGAGGCATTTGGGGTTAAGTGATTTACCCAGGATCACACAGTTAGATTTGAACTCGGGTCCTCCTAACTTAAGTGCTGGTGCTCTGTCCACTGCACCACCTAGCTGCCCCTTTATAATCTAATTTTAAAAGACCTTTTATTTAATTCATTATTTACATTCTTTCATTTGACCCACAGAACAATCCTGTGTTATAGCTACATGGGTGAGCTGGTAAATGTATAAAAACCAATTCTTGGGGGGGAAATGTACCCATGACACACTTTTCAGCTCAATCTGCATTATTAACATTTTCAAAGACTAGACAATCAACAAAACAATAAATCAAACCCTGTTTTGTGGCATTTGCCAGTTTACAACATATAAATCAGCTCTTCAGAGCTGGTTCAGGCATGTTCCAGCACACCTCTAGATTTAAGCAACACAAGCATTATTAGCTGCTTTTTATAGAGAAAAGCTTAAGTAATCTGTTCAAAATCACACAGCTAACCAGCGACAAAACCTGGATTTAAACTGAAGTTTTGCTACAAGTCCTTTCTTTTTTTTTTAATTACTCAACTATATGCTGACACTAATAACAACTTCTCCCATTTCTACAGCTTTGTAAATAATTTTTTGTGCATTATCTACTTTGATCAATGCAATAAGGCAAGGGCATTAAAATCAATCAAGAAGCATCTATTAAGTGCCGATTCTGTGACAGATACGCTATTGGGTGTTGGGGACATAAGGACAAGAGAGGAAATCATCCTTGGTCTCAAGGAACTTACAGTTGATCTTCAAATACAGAACTCAAGAGATTTCTAAAAAGGTAAAAAGAAATCTTGAGAACTATACTTCTGCCAAAAAAATATGTAAAGAACATATGTACAATTTGTTTTAGAAACTAGAGGTGGAAAGGAAATTATATCATAAAAAAGTGTAAAGTGGTGGTACTACATCTCATGAAGAGGCAAAGGTAACCTATTATATCTGAGAGAAAGAAAGGAGGGAGACGAACATAGTGTGTATCAATAGACATATTCGATTTATGGTGAAACTTCTTCCACTTCATTGAAAAGTGAAAGGGAAGGAGTAAGCTAAGGGGAAGGGAATACAGAAATTTCGAGGAAAAGGGTAAAATAAGGGGAGGATCTTTAAGGTGGGGGAGGGATCCTAAAAAGGGAGGGCTGTGAAAAGCAAGTGGTGTTCACAAGTTTAATACTGGGTAGGGAGGTAAGAGGGAAGGAAAGGGGAAAAGCATAAGCAGGGGTTAATAGGATGGCAAGCAATATAGAATTAGTCCTTCTAACCATAAATGTGAATGGGGTAAACTCCCCCATAAAGAGGAAGCGGTTAGCAGACTGGATTAAAAGTCAGAATCCTACTATATGTTGTTTACAGGAAACACACCTGAAACAGGGTGAGACATTCAAACTAAAAGTAAAAGGGTGGAGCAGAATCTATTATGCTTCAGGCAAAACCAAAAAAGCATGAGTAGCCATCCTCATCTCAGATCAAGCAAAAACAAAAATTGATCTAATTAAAAGAGATAAGGAAGGGCTTTATATCCTGCTAAAGGGCAGCATCAATAATGAAGCAGTATCAATATTAAACATATATGCACCAAGTGGCGCAGCATCTAAATTCTTAAAAGAGAAATTAAGAGAGCTGCAAGAGGAAATAGATAGCAAAACTATAATAGTGGGAGATCTCAACCTTGCACTCTCAGAATTAGATAAATCAAACCACAAAATAAATAAGAAAGAAGTCAAAGAGGTAAATAGAATACTAGAAAAGTTTGATATGATAGATCTTTGGCGAAAGCTAAATGGAGACAGAAAGGAATATACTTTCTTCTCAGCAGTTCATGGAACCTATACAAAAATTGATCATATACTAGGGCATAAAAACCTCAAAATCAAATGCAGTAAGGCAGAAATAGTAAATGCATCCTTTTCAGACCATAATGCAATCAAAATTACATTTAATAAAAAGCCAGGGGAAAATAGACCAAAAAATAATTGGAAACTAAATAATCTTATACTAAAGAATGATTGGGTAAAACAGCAAATCATAGACATAATTAATAACTTCACCCAAGAAAATGACAATAATGAGACATTATACCAAAATGTGTGGGATACAGCCAAAGCAGTAATAAGGGGAAGTTTTATATCTCTACAGGCCTACTTGCATAAAATAGAGAAAGAGAGGGCCAACGAATTGGGCTTACAACTAAAATTGCTAGAAAAGGAACAAATTAAAAACCCCCAGACAAACACAAAACTTGAAATTCAAAAAATAAAAGGTGAGATTAATAAAATTGAAAGTAAAAAAACTATTGAATTAATTAATAAAACTAAAAGTTGGTTCTATGAAAAAACCAACAAAATAGACAAACCCTTAGTAAACCTGATTAAAAAAAGGAAAGAGAAAAAGCAAATTGTTAGTCTTGAAAATGAAAAGGGTGAACTCACCACTAATGAAGAGGAAATTAGAACAATAGTTAGGAGCTACTTTGCTCAACTTTATGCCGATAAATTCGATAACTTAAATGAAATGGAAGAATACCTTCAAAAATATAGCTTGCCCAGATTAACAGAGGAAGAAGTAAGTAGTCTAAATAGTCCCATCTCCGAAAAAGAAATAGAACAAGCTATTAACCAACTTCCTAAGAAAAAGTCCCCAGGACCAGATGGATTTACATGTGAATTCTACCAAACATTTAAACAACAACTAACTCCAATGCTATGTAAACTATTTGAAAAAATAGGGATTGAAGGAGTCCTACCAAATTCCTTCTATGACACAAACATGGTACTGATACCTAAACCAGGTAGATCGAAAACTGAGAAAGAAAACTATAGACCAATTTCCTTAATGAATATTGATGCTAAAATCTTAAATAAGATATTAGCAAATAGACTACAGAAAATCATCCCCAGGATAATACACTATGACCAAGTGGGATTTATACCAGGAATGCAGGGCTGGTTTAATATTAGGAAAACTATTAGTATAATTGACCATATTAATAATCAAATTGATAAAAACCATATGATCATCTCAATAGATGCAGAAAAAGCATTTGATAAAATCCAACATCCATTCCTACTAAAAACACTTGAGAGTATAAGAATAAATGGACTATTCCTTAAAATAATAAGGAGCATATATTTAAAACCTTCAGTAAACATCATATGTAATGGCGATAAACTAGAACCTTTCCCTATAAGATCAGGAGTGAAACAAGGTTGCCCACTATCACCATTACTTTTCAATATAGTACTAGAAACTCTAGCTTCGGCAATAAGAGCCGAAAAAGAGATTCAAGGAATTAGAGTAGGAAATGAGGAAAACAAATTATCACTTTTCGCAGATGACATGATGGTATACTTAGAGAACCCCAAAGATTCTGCTAAAAAGCTATTAGAAATAATTCAGAATTTTAGCAAAGTTGCAGGATACAAAATAAATCCACATAAATCCTCAGCATTTTTATACATTACCAACACAATCCAACAGCAAGAGATACAAAGAGAAATTCCATTCAAAATAACGGTCGATAGTATAAAATATTTGGGAATATATCTACCAAAGGAGAGTCAGGAATTATATGAGCAAAATTACAAAACACTTGCCACAAAAATAAAGTCAGATTTAAATAATTGGAAAGACATTCAGTGCTCTTGGATAGGCCGAGCGAATATAATAAAGATGACAATACTCCCCAAACTAATCTATTTATTTAGTGCTATACCAATCAGACTCCCAAGAAACTATTTTAATGACCTAGAATAAATAACAACAGAATTCATATGGAACAACAAAAGGTCGAGAATTTCAAGGGAAGTAATGAAAAAAAAAATTAAATGAAGGTGGTCTAGCTGTACCTGATCTAGAACTATATTATAAAGCAACAGTCACCAAAACCATTTGGTATTGGCTAAGAAATAGACTAGTTGATCAGTGGCATAGGTTAGGTTCACAAGGCAAGATAGTGAATAAAAATAGCAATCTAGTGTTTGACAAACCCAAAGATCCCAAATTTTGGGATAATAATTCATTATTTGACAAAAACTGCTGGGAAAACTGGAAATTAGTATGGCAGAAACTAGGCATGGACCCACATTTAACACCACATACTAAGATTAGATCAAAATGGGTCCAAGATTTAGGCATAAAGAACGAAATCATAAATCAATTGGAGGAACATGGGATGGTTTACCTCTCAGACTTGTGGAGGAGGAAGGAGTTTGTGTCCAAGGGAGAACTAGAGAGCATTATTGATCACAAAATAGAACATTTTGATTACACCAAATTAAAAAGTTTCTGCACAAACAAAACTAATGCAAACAAGATTAGAAGGGAAGTAACAAATTGGGAAAACATTTTTACAGTTAAAGGTTCTGATAAAGGCCTCATCTCCAAAATATACAGAGAATTGACTTTAATTTATAAGAAATCAAGCCATTCTCCAATTGATAAATGGTCAAAGGATATGAACAGACAATTTTCAGATGATGAAATTAAAACAATTTCCGCTCATATGAAAGTGTTCCAAATCACTATTGATCAGAGAAATGCAAATTAAGACAACTCTGAGATATCATTACACACCTGTCAGATTGGCTAAGATGACAGGAACAAATAACGATGAATGTTGGAGGGGCTGTGGGAAAACTGGGACACTGATGCATTGTTGGTGGAGTTGTGAAAGAATCCAACAATTCTGGAGAGCAATCTGGAATTATGCCCAAAAAGTTATCAAAATGTGCATACCCTTTGACCCAGCCATACTACTACTGGGCTTATATCCCAAGGAAATACTAAAGAAGGGAAAGGGACCTGTATGTGCCAAAATGTTTGTGGCAGCTCTTTTCATAGTGGCTAGAAGCTGGAAGATGAATGGATGTCCACCAATTGGAGAATGGTTGGGTAAATTATGGTATATGAATGTTATGGAATATTATTGTTCTGTAAGAAATGACCAACAGGAGAAATACAGAGAGGCTTGGAGAGACTTACATCAATTGATGCTAAGTGAAACGAGCAGAACCAGAAGATCATTATACACTTCAACAATGATACTGTACGAGGATGTATGCTGATGGAAGTGGATATCTTCAACATAGAGAAGAACTAATCCAATTCCAATTGATTAATGATGGACAGAATCAGCTACATCCAGAAAAGGAACACTGGGAAATGAGTGTAAACTGTTATTTTTACCTTCTGAATCCAATTCTTCCTATGCAACAAGAAATTCGGTTCTACACACATATATTGTATCTAGAATATACTGTAATATATTTAACATGTATAAGACTGCCCGCCATCTGGGGGAGGGGGTTGGGGGAGGAAGGGAAAAAAATCTATAAGTGCAAGGGATAATGTTGTAAAAAATTACCCATGCATATGAACTGTCAAAAAAAAAGTTATAATTATAAAATAAAATAAAAATTTTAAAAAAAATCAAGGAACTTACAGTCTAACTGGGGGAGACAATATATATTAATATAGGTACATTTTATATATATATATATATATATATATATATATACATACACATAGTGATTTGCAGGGGGAAGGCACTAATAGTTGAGATCAGAAAATATCTCAAGGACTTACAGGAACTGATGCTAAGTGAAGTGAGCAGAACCAGGAGATCATTGTACATAGCAACAAGATTATGTGATGATCAGTTCTGATGGATGTAGTTCTTTTCAACAATGAGGTGATTCAGACCAGTTCCAATGGACTTGGGGTAGAGAGTCATCCTGCATTGAGAGGGAGAATTGAGGAGACTGAGTATTTCACAGAAGTTGTTGCTTGCTTGCTTTTTGTTTTTTCTCATTTTTTTCCTTTTCGATCTGATTTTTCTTGTGCTGCTTAATTGTGGAAATATATACAGAAGAACTGCACATGTTTAACATAGATTATTTGCCATCTAAGGGAGGAAGTGGGAAAAAGGGAAGGAGAAAAAAATTTGGAACACAAGGTTTTGCAAGGATGAATATAGAAAACTACTTATGCATGTATTTTGAAAATAAAAAGCTTTAAAAGTAAAAATTTAAAAACTAGAAATTAAAAAAAAAGAAAAGGCCTCAAGGAAAAGCTGAGTTCAATAGAAACTAAATGTTTAAGATGATGAAGGTGAAGGAAAAGTACATTCCAGACATGGGGGACAATTAGTGCAATGGTCAGGAGGCTGGAGATGCTGTATATGAATAATAGGAAGTAGGTAAATAGGACCAGATTTGACTGCTTGTTTAGGGGAGGAACATTCAATAATGTTGGAAAAATAAGATTGGGGTCAGGTTGTGAAGGGTTAAGATTAGGCTGTGAAGGGCTTTAAATGTCTAGCAAGAATTTACATCTGATCCTGGAGGTAAGGAGAAATATTGAAGAAACTGAAGCTGAGGGAGGTTAAATAATTTGTGTAGTCAATAAAAAGTTATAATTTAAAAAATAATAATTTGTGTAATTAAACGTCAGATCATCTTGCGCTGGTCATGCTATGTCTTGGGAGATGTTCTTGATATTAAAAGATTTTCAGGGAAGTCATCTATTCTGGAGTTTCATAATTCAACGGTCATGAAGACCTTCCTGTGCTTATAGAAAACAAAATGTTAGAACTGAAAGTCTTTGGTTAAAAAAAAAAAGGAAAAGGACCATATGTATAAAAATATTTATAGCAGCTTTTTGTGATGGCAAAGAATTGGAAATCTACGAGACATCCATCACTTGGGGAATGGCTGAACAAGTTGTGGTAAGTGATTGTGATGTAGTACTATTGTGCTATAAGAAATGATGAACAAGATAGTTTCAGAAAAACCTGGAAAAGACTTTAATGAACTGATGCAAAATGAAGTAAATAGAATCAGGAGAACAAGGCCACAATAACAGCATTATTGTAATGATGACCAACTGTGAATGGATTCACTATTCCAGCAATAAATGGTCCAAGATAATTCTGAAGGACCTATGATGAAAAATGCTAATCAAAGCATACTTTTAAAACTTTATTTTTTTTGGATTTTTTTGGTTGGGTGGGTTGGTTTTGTTTTGTTTTGATTTTTTTTTGCAACATGGATAATATGGAAATAAGTTTTACATGATTGCACATGGATAATCTATTTTAAATTGCTTGCCTTCTCAGGGAAGGAGGAGGAAAGGAAATAAAGGAGAGAATTTGTCACTCAATTTTTTTTAAAGTTAGAAATTGTTTTTATATGTAACTGCAAAAGAAAAAAAGAAATTTAAAAATCAAACCACAACAAAAGTTTTTGGGTATCATCGAGGCCCAAATCCTCTCTTTATGGGTAAAGACATGGGAGAGAGAAATGATTCATTCATTCAAGATTACACAGAAAGATAGAGGCAGGAATAAGGTTTTTCTTGCTCTATACCTTGTTATAAATTCAGTTATAGAATCGTAGTCATGGAAGTGGCTTGTGCAAGTTGCCCTTTAAAATTGCTCTTGCAATCTGCTTTTTTCCATTATCATAGTGGTACATGTAAAAAAAAGTTTGGTCTGGTATAAAAAGCTTTACGTTTGGAATGAGAGGACTTGGATTCAAATTTTGCTTCTTATTATCTTCATGTGATCATGAACAATTAGTCTTTCTGGGTCTCATTTTCTTCTTTCTTTCTCTTTTTAAAAATTAAATTAAATTTTAAAATAGTATTTTATTTTTCTAAATATAAGCAACATTCACTTGTGCAAAACCTGGTATTCCAAATTTTTCTCCCTCTTTCACTCCCATTCCCCTCCCCAAGGCAACAAGCAATCCAATAAAGGTTAAATATGTGCAGTTCTTCTAAACAAATTTTGACATTCATCACGCTGTGCAAGAAAAATCAGATCAAAAGGGAAACACACTGGAAAGAAACAAGTAAACAAACAACAACAACAACAACAACAAAAGTTGCTTTGATCTACATTCAGTCTCCATAGTTCTCTCTCTGGATGCAGATGGCACTTTCTGTCACAATCTATTGGATTTGGGTCTTATTTTCCTATCTGTAAAATTAAAGAGTTGGACAAGTCAGCCTTTTATGGTCTTGGATCCTATGAGTTTGGATTTGAGCAGGAGCTTTCTGAACTTCCATAGTCATCTTGAGTTATTTGACCCTCAACTCATTGTCTGAGATTTGGTCAAACTGTCTTGTCCACACAGCAAGACCCTTTTTTGACTCTCAAAGTTATCTTCTGCTTGGGAGTTTGTCTGGTAAGTGTTTAACAACCATTTTTTGGGGGGAAAATGTAAGAAGGACATACTTCCCTACTGTATCCTATCATTTCTTATAACACAAGAATATTCTATCCATTCCCTCATTGATGGGCATCCCTTCAATGTCTAATTCTTTGCACCACAAGAAGAACTGCTATAAATATTTTTGTACAAAAAGTGAGTATGCATTTTAAGTCTAAGCTCCATTAGCAACACTCTATTAAATCTAGACAATCAATAAAACAATAAATCACGGCTTGATTTGTGGGTTTTGCTGATTCCTGAAGTGTAAATGCGGATACTGAGAATTTGACAATCATGTTTTCCTATCCCCCACCCATACCCAGGAATTCAGCCTTTTTATTTTTCTCTCCTTGCTTTGAAATTCCACATGCTCAGTTCCATCCGAAGTTGTCTCCTGGTTCCTTAAGAGTTAGCCATCTTTATTCTGGAGCTTTCAGTCAATTCAGTCCCTGATTTAAAAAAAAAAATCCAGTTTGACTGAGCTGTAGTAAAGGCATGTTGGATGTGGAAGTAGTCTGAGTTAAAACGTGGTTCTGTCACTTAGACCCCATACCACCTGGGACAAAGCATTTCATCTCTTTGGGCCTCAGTTTCCTATTCTGTAAGAAATGAGGGGCTAGAAGATCCCTTCTGTCTTTATGACTATAGGGAGATAGTGTGGTATAATAGATTACTGGATTTTGTAGTGGCAATAAACTAAAAATAGAGTGGTTACCAATCAGTTGAGAAATGGCTGAATAAGTTTTGATATATAAATGTAATGGAATATCATCATTTTATAAGAAATGATGGGAAAATTAATTTCAGAAAATCCTGGAGAGATCACTGTACACAGCAACAAGATTACGTGAAGATCAATTCTGATGGACATGGCTCTTCTCAACAATGAGGTGATTCAGGCCAGTTTCTATAAATTTCTAATGGAGAGACCCATCTGCACCCAGAAAGAGGGCTATGGGAACTGAATGTGAATCACAACATAGTATTTTCACCTTTTTTGTTGTGGTGGTTGTTTGCTAGCTTGTTTTTTTCCCTCCCTTTTTACCTTCCTTTGATATGATTATTCTTATGCAGCATGATAACTGTGGAAATATGTTTAGAAGAACTGCACGTGTTTAACCTACTTTGCTGTCTTGGGGAGGGGAGAGAGAGGAGAGAGAAAAATTTGGAATATAAGGTTTTGCCAAAGTGAAAGTTGAAAATTATTTTTGCATGTATTTGGAAAAATAAAATACTATTAAATCAATCAATCAATCAATCAATCCATTTGGACCAAAGAAAGAAAGATCACTAGAAGTAGAATCAGTGCCTGGATTTGAATTCCAGTTCTGTCCCTTAGTATGTAGATGACCTTGGAGAATTTGGTTGGAGAATTGCCATCATTTCCCTGATGATATGATCCCCTTTGAGAATGAAGGACAAATAATAACAATAATCTCAATCGCTGTGCCACAGTTTCCTCATTTAAAAACAAGGAAATTGGTTAAAACATCTAATGTTCTTTCCAACTCTAAAACCTTAATATGGTTCTATTGTATATTATTACATATGGTTCTTGATATAATTCTAGCTATGTATTCTATGTAGGCCCCAGCCTGGTCTGTTGCCTTGTCCTTATCCTTATTTCTGATTGCTCCTATTCTTTCTCATTTTTATGTAATGTGGGAGCTTTTATAAAGGAATATTAACTTCAAAAGGCATAATCACAAATATACATGGAGATGGAATGTGCAACACATACTATATTTACTTTTTTTCTTTTTTTTTTTCCTTTCGTAGTTTTCCCCTTTTGTTCTGATTTTTTCTTCCAATATGATTCATAAGGAAATGTATATTAAAAAAATTAATATACATATGTAACAAGGAAAAAAACAATAAAAAAAGGCAAATTTTTTTTTTTAAATCACAAGTATACAGTTACTCTTCCCTAACACATAGGAGGCATGATAGCCTGCCTCTCTCCATCTAAGTCTTTGAGGAGTGGAAAGGGATTCAGTCTCAGTTCCTATAGGGAAGTCCAAAAAACCACTCTGGGACTTGAGTTCTATGTCCCCTTGTATGATACGATTGATGATCCAGGAAAGGAAACTGAGGAACATTGGTTAGATGGGTAACGCAACCAGGAAGGAGAAAGGTCTCAAGTATCACCAGTTTCAAAGCCACAGACAACAATCAAGGAGGCTACCTTCACCCACACAGTAGGGCATGCAATGGGGCTCTAACCTAGCCAAACCAGGCAGGCTCAAAGGCCATCCATACAAAGTTATATTTATTTTCATTGTAGTTTAGTTTTCAATTAGCAAGAACTTATTCTTTCTTCCCCATCTTCCTCAAATTAAAAGAAAAAATATAAACTAGGTTAAGATATGTGTTTAAGAAAGCAAAATAAATTTCCTATTGGCCACATCTAAAAATTAACGTCTTATCACCTTTTTGTCTGGAGATGAGTGACATTTTTCATCACAATCATTACATTGATTGGCTTTGGGGACTTTTAAAGTTGTTTATACAATAATACTATATAAATCTGTTCTATTCACTTCATTCTGCATTAGTTCATACAAATCATACAAATTGGTTCATAAAAATCTTAAGTTTCTCTGAACCTGTTCCTTTCATGACTTCATGTAGCGCCATAGGATTCCATTAATTTCATATGTTCAGCCATGTATGACTCTTCATAACCCCATTTGGAATTTTCTTGGCGAAGATATGGGAGGGGCTTCCCATTCCCTTCTTGAATTCATTTTACAGATGAGGAAACTGAGGCAAATGGAGTCAAGTGACTTGCCCAGAATCACATAGCTAGTATGTATCTCAGACTGAATTTGAATTCAGATCTTCCCGACTCCGGATCTGGTATTCTATCTACTATACCACCTGGCTTTTACTTTCATAAACCATATTTCACTCACTCATTACCCTATTGATAGGTACTTCTCCATTTAGAAATTCTATAAACTGGTAAAACATTTTTATATTCAAAGGTTCTGATAAAGGCCTCATTTCCAAAATATACAGAGAACTGATTCTAATTTATAATTGTTCAAGCCAATTGATAAATGATCAAAGAATATGAACAGACAATTTTCA